>NC_058050.1:619033-746533 GCF_020085105.1 Siniperca chuatsi
GTAACAGACCGCAACAGTCCGTAACAGACCGCAACAGACCGCAACAGTCCGTAACAGTCCGTAACAGACTGCAACAGTCCGGAACAGTCCGGAACAGTCCGGAACAGACCAGAACAGACCGGAACAGACCAGAACAGTGACGGTAGGTTAACGAGAAGGAGCGCTGCGTCATGAACTCACAGGTCGGACGAGTGGAAACGAACAACAACCTGGAGGCTTGGATTTGTTTTCATACAGAATTGCGACCCAGATACATACTGAGCGACTTTTTTACAGCGTGAAAGTCGACGTGTCGGCGCCCCCCGGTGTCCAGCAGTTCACCTGCAAACACAAAAACCTACGAATCCATTTACCATCAGCTGCTGTACGGTCCGGGAGCTTCCTCAGCTGCCAAACGTCGATATGAGTTTAAATCTGCAGTGAAGCGCAAACATCACAGCCAGCAATCAGGAAGAGACACCGGTGGGCCCTGGGGCCGCTCTGGGGCCGCTCTGGGGCTGCTCTGGGGCCTGGTCGGGGCCGCTCTGGGCCCTGGTCTGGGCCCTGGGGCCGCTCTGGGGCCGCTCTGGGCCCTGGTCGGGGCCGCTCTGGGCCCTGGTCTGGGCCCTGGGGCCGCTCTGGGGCCGCTCTGGGGCCGCTCTGGGGCCTGGTCGGGGCGGCTCTGGGCCCTGGGGCCGCTCTGGGGCCGCTCTGGGCTCTCGGGCCGCTCTGGGCCCTGGTCGGGGCCCGCTCTGGGCCCTGGTTGGGGCCGCTCTGGGCCCTGGTCTGGGCCCTGGTCTGGGCTCTGGGGCCGCTCTGGGCTCTCGGGCCGCTCTGGGCCCTGGTCGGGGCCCGCTCTGGGCCCTGGTTGGGGCCGCTCTGGGCCCTGGTCTGGGCCCTGGTCTGGGCTCTGGGGCCGCTCTGGGCTCTGGTCTGGAGCATTTGAGGTAAATGACAGAAGCTCAAAGGCACGCCGTTGTTGGCGGTTTCCAAACCAGCAGCAGAGTCAGGTTCCTGCAGCGGTTTGGAAAAATGATTCCCAGCAGCGACAGATTAGTGTTTTCCAACCGCTCCATCATTACCCAGAGTGCACCGCTGCTCTGTGCTCAGATCTCAGTCCAACACTAACATGTTTCAGTCAGGTTTAATGGGTCAGAGGAGCACTGTGGCCCTCGGCGCGGTCTGCAGGCTGCATCACTGTCACCAGACTCTCACGGCCGCAGTCTGTCTGCTGCACCAGTGCATTCTGGGTGGTCACGGGTCGACTCGCAAACCACAACCATCAACACTACTTAAAGGACAAATCCGCTGTTTTCAGCCTGATTCAAATGTTGATTAAAAAAGATAAATCTGTGCTTCTGAAAAGGACGAATGACTTTATTTTGTGTTCTTGCTAATCAATAGTCGATCTGGAATTCAGCATTTTAAAAGTCCCGGTCCTGATCGATCCAGAACGGAGCGTTACAGCCGAGGTGTGCCGCCTCACCCGAGAAACATCGCAAGACTTTATACGACTTTAAGAACTAACAGTTATTATTACAGAAACCTCGCGCTCCCGTTGCTGGGCCGGTGAGCGCCGCCGCCGGCCATCGGGCCGAGATCAGGTGACGGAGGTGATGAAGCAGACGATCACCTTCATCCGGTGAGCCCTCGACCCCTCCCATCGGGACAGAAAGGTTTCGTCACAGGACAGACGTGATCCGGACAGGTGGGGGTCCAGCATCTGGACCCGGTGCCGCTCTCTGTGCACGCCTCACGTGCACTGGCCCACCTGTGGGGAACACGGCGGAGGACCATCATCTCTGCAGACCAGACCGGCGGGGTTCTGTTCTAGCAGCCGGATCGCGTCCCGCTCCTCTGTCTCCTGACATCTCGCACTGACGCACGAGCGTCCGACCTGCTCGCCGACGTCCGGCCCTCGGGTCTGAACGCAGACGTCACTTCGGTCGCTGTTCCTACGGAAACAGCCGGCTGAGCCGCTCCTGCCGACAGTCGACGCTTTCAAAGTCACCCAGAGCTTTTCCTCCCGCCCTCTTCGTCCTAAACCTGCATCAGCTGGGCCTGCTCGGCGTGTTTACACAGCCAGAGAGCATGCTGGGACGTCAGCTGCACTCAAAGGTTTTTCCTTTCGTTTGTCTCCCGTCTGCGTTTCAGGTGGGAGGGCGGTTTCTTTCAAACTGTAATTATTACGTGACAGACGATTCTCCGATCAATACTAATAAACTCAGCTGTGTGTCATCGGGGGAAATTACTACACACACACACACACACACACACAAATATAACACAACAAACAGCAGCTTCACAGCAAAGGCTGCATATGGAAAGAGTTCAGTGAGGGAGTTGTTTAAACACGATCGATCGATCGATCGATCGATCACTTTACAGATAAAACAAAAACACGCACAAAAGGAAGAAAGAAGAAATTAAAGGAAGTCGTCCTCTGTCAGCGTGTACGAGTGCTGTGTTCAGAGCTGTGGTGCCGCCTGGTGGTGGGATGAAGAGTTACACCCTGCAGCTCTGATCTGATCAGAGGCTCATTGATCATTTCTACACATATTACACATAATCCATCACTACACAGATGACACGCAGCCGGACGTCCCACTAAAGCCCGGTACCACGAATGTGTCCCGTCGCTGACATTAAGAGTAGTAACACGCTGGCCTCTGGTCATGGCCTGGCCTTTCATCAGACCCTGCGGAGACACGCGTCACGTCTCGGCGTCAGAGCTGATCGGAGGAGGTTACTGCTGGTTTTTAAAGCCTCGACTGGTCAGACTGCCGCCTGTCTCTTCAGCGGAAGACTCATCCCCCCACAATGCACCACAGAGCGCCACAGGAAGTCCTTCCTGCCTGTGGCCATCAGACTCTTTAACTCCTCCCTCTAAGTGTCAGTCTGTATGACCCGAAGTCACTAAACTGGACATTGATCATTAACATCTCTGCAGTACTTGAATAATTGTGCAATATTCTGTGTTTAATACTCCTGATCAATATTTAGTTTTTCCATGTTAGTTTTTCTTATTTATTGATATTGATATTATTCATACCTCCATTACTGCTGTGCAATATCTTAATAATCTCAATAAGCTACACTTAACTCGACAGTACATGCACCTCTGCTTATTACTTATATTATTACAGTGTATTATTATACTGTATTATCATCATCAACCGGTAAACTCACCTGGTACTTCATTTACTTTCTGACCTGTTTTATAGTTTTTATAGTGTATCATATTGTTTGCTAGCACTTCCTCCTGTGTGCGCTGACGTAAAGGCGAGCTGCTGTAACAAAGAGTTTCCCTTCAGGATCAATAAAGTCTTTCTGACTCTGATTAAATCTGGACTTGTCTCTAAAGCTGTCGGGGCCCCTGCTGTCGGGCCCCTCAGCTGGAGCTCTTCTTCTGGCTGTTTCTGAACTGAAGGTTTTTGTTGTAACTGTTTAAATTCTGTTTTATATTTTATGTCTTGGATTGAATCTACTTTCATTCTTTGGGTCTGTCCACAAGAAAAGCTCCACGTGTTTCGAAGACGTTTAATACTGGATTTAAACGGAGCCGCGTCCCGAGTCTCAGGACGGCCTGAAGTCAGACTGCTCAAACACCTCTTCTTTATATTAATATATAAATGATCTGTATTGATCGTTTGGTCTAGTGCAGTTTCCTAACGGCGCCCGTGGTGATGTCATCAAAGGTTTTGTCACGACTTCAAATCCCGTCATTTTTCAGCCCATCGACCAGACGATTAATCACTTAATCGAACACAATCGAAACACA
Source organism: Siniperca chuatsi (assembly GCF_020085105.1). Taxonomy (NCBI): domain Eukaryota; kingdom Metazoa; phylum Chordata; class Actinopteri; order Centrarchiformes; family Sinipercidae; genus Siniperca; species Siniperca chuatsi. The sequence goes on from NC_058050.1 coordinate 622,794, forward strand.
ATTATAACAACACAGAAACACGAATAAGAACAAAAACGTAATCACACAAACAAACAATCGGCAAAAGGACAACGCAGGAAGATCTTATTAATTAACGTAGGAAAGAGTTACTAAATAATATATAATATAATAAAGCCGAATACCATTAACAAAGCTGCCGGCAGCAGAACAGTCACTGATTAATCGACTAATGGTCGCAGCTCCTGTGACGTCATCGTTTCGATGCGGACGAAAACTGTCAAAATTTACAGAAATTACACAAGTATCAGTTGTATCAACACACACACACACACACACACACACACACACACACGTGTGTATATGTGTATATATATATATGACCGTCGTCACTGTTTTTCCGGGAAAACGTCGGTTAACTGTCACTCTGTCGTCCACTCAGCCGTTAGCATGCTAACGCTAGCAGCAGTTACCGTGAGATTTAACCCGTGTTTCTGTGTGAACGAGAGCAACAGGCAGCCGGTGAACCGGTTCGGTCCGGTGTGAACGAAGACTCACCAGAACCACCAGGCAGTCGGTGTTGACGGAGGGTAAACCCCAGTCTCCTTCCCAGCAAAACAGCTCGTCGGGCGCCGCCATCTTCAGCCGGGACGGTGACCTTTCACACCGGAAGTGGAGCTCGATCCGTTGCCGTGACGACCAGACGCAGCTTCTTCTTCTTCTTCTTCTTCTTCTTCTTCTTCTTCTTCGTGAAGTTTTACGGCGGTCGGTGTCACCGTCATGGTGCGTGACCGCCGCCACCTGGCCCGGAGTGTGGACCGGGACTCTGCACGTTCACTCATTAGAGGAAAGAGAAACACACCTGAGTCTCCTGTCCGGCAGGTTTGTGCTGCTGAGGTACTGAAGCGGCAGCAGGTAGCTCTTCTGTCCAGGACGTAAATCAAACCTTTATTTCCTTCAGGCTCAGCGTCGTGTTCTGGACAGCAAATCACAAAATGTTCGCCACCTTTCTGTTCCTTCGTGTTCGCCACCTTCCTGTTCGCCACCTTCCTGTTCCTTCCTGTTTGCCACCTTCCCGTTCACCACCTTCCTGTTCGCCACCTTTCTGTTCCTTCCTGTTCGCCACCTTTCTGTTCCTTCCTGTTCGCCACCTTCCTGTTCCTTCGTGTTCGCCACCTTCCTGTTCCTTCCTGTTCGCCACCTTCCTGTTCACCACCTTCCTGTTCGCCACTTCCCGTTCGCCTCTTCCTGTTCCTTCCTGTTCGCCACCTTTCTGTTCCTTCCTGTTCGCCACCTGCCCGTTCACCACCTTCCTGTTCGCCACCTTCCTGTTCGCCACCTTCCCGTTCACCACCTTCCTGTTCGCCACCTTCCTGTTCGCCACCTTCCTGTTCGCCACCTTCCTGTTCCTTCCTGTTTGCCACCTTCCCGTTCACCACCTTCCTGTTCGCCACCTTTCTGTTCCTTCCTGTTCGCCACCTTCCTGTTCCTTCCTGTTCGCCACCTTCCTGTTCCTTCCTGTTCGCCACCTTCCTGTTCCTTCGTGTTCGCCACCTTCCTGTTCCTTCGTGTTCGCCACCTTCCTGTTCCTTCCTGTTCGCCACCTTCCCGTTCACCACCTTCCTGTTCGCCACCTTTCTGTTCCTTCCTGTTCGCCACCTTCCTGTTCCTTCGTGTTCGCCACCTTCCTGTTCCTTCGTGTTCGCCACCTTCCTGTTCCTTCCTGTTCGCCACCTTCCTGTTCACCACCTTCCTGTTCGCCACTTCCCGTTCGCCTCTTCCTGTTCCTTCCTGTTCGCCACCTTTCTGTTCCTTCCTGTTCGCCACCTTCCCGTTCACCACCTTCCTGTTCGCCACCTTTCTGTTCGCCACCTTCCCGTTCACCACCTTCCTGTTCGCCACCTTCCTGTTCGCCACCTTTCTGTTCGCCACCTTCCCGTTCACCACCTTCCTGTTCGCCACCTTTCTGTTCGCCACCTTCCCGTTCACCACCTTCCTGTTCGCCACCTTCCTGTTCCTTCCTGTTCGCCACCTTCCCGTTCACCACCTTCCTGTTCGCCACCTTTCTGTTCGCCACCTTCCCGTTCACCACCTTCCTGTTCGCCACCTTCCTGTTCCTTCCTGTTCGCCACCTTCCCGTTCGCCACCTTCCTGTTCCTTCCCGTTCACCACCTTCCTGTTCACCACCTTCCTGTTCCTTCCTGTTCGAAACACACCTGAGTCTCCTGTCTGGCAGGTTTGTGCTGCTGAGGTACTGAAGCGGCAGCAGGTAGCTCTTCTCTCCAGGACGTAAATCAAACCTTTATTTCCTTCAGGCTCAGCGTCGTGTTCTGGACAGCAAATCACAAAATGTTCGCCACCTTTCTGTTCCTTCGTGTTCGCCACCTTCCTGTTCGCCACCTTCCTGTTCCTTCCTGTTTGCCACCTTCCCGTTCACCACCTTCCTGTTCGCCACCTTTCTGTTCCTTCCTGTTCGCCACCTTTCTGTTCCTTCCTGTTCGCCACCTTCCTGTTCCTTCGTGTTCGCCACCTTCCTGTTCCTTCCTGTTCGCCACCTTCCTGTTCACCACCTTCCTGTTAGCCACTTCCCGTTCGCCTCTTCCTGTTCCTTCCTGTTCGCCACCTTTCTGTTCCTTCCTGTTCGCCACCTTCCCGTTCACCACCTTCCTGTTCGCCACCTTCCTGTTCGCCACCTTCCCGTTCACCACCTTCCTGTTCACCACCTTCCTGTTCGCCACCTTCCTGTTCGCCACCTTCCTGTTCCTTCCTGTTTGCCACCTTCCCGTTCACCACCTTCCTGTTCGCCACCTTTCTGTTCCTTCCTGTTCGCCACCTTCCTGTTCCTTCGTGTTCGCCACCTTCCTGTTCCTTCGTGTTCGCCACCTTCCTGTTCCTTCCTGTTCGCCACCTTCCTGTTCACCACCTTCCTGTTCGCCACTTCCCGTTCGCCTCTTCCTGTTCCTTCCTGTTCGCCACCTTCCCGTTCACCACCTTCCTGTTCGCCACCTTCCCGTTCACCACCTTCCTGTTCGCCACCTTCCTGTTCGCCACCTTTCTGTTCACCACCTTCCTGTTCGCCACCTTTCTGTTCGCCACCTTCCTGTTCGCCACCTTTCTGTTCGCCACCTTCCCTTCACCACCTTCCTGTTCGCCACCTTCCTGTTCGCCACCTTTCTGTTCGCCACCTTCCCGTTCACCACCTTCCTGTTCGCCACCTTCCTGTTCCTTCCTGTTCGCCACCTTCCCGTTCGCCACCTTCCTGTTCCTTCCCGTTCACCACCTTCCTGTTCACCACCTTCCTGTTCCTTCCTGTTCGCCACCTTCCTGTTCCTTCCTGTTCGCCACCTTCCTGTTCGCCACCTTCCCATTCGCCACCTTCCTGTTCCTTCCCGTTCACCACCTTCCTGTTCACCACCTTCCTGTTCCTTCCTGTTCGCCACCTTCCTGTTCCTTCCTGTTCGCCACCTTCCTGTTCGCCACCTTCCCATTCGCCACCTTCCTGTTCCTTCCCGTTCACCACCTTCCCGTTCACCACCTTCCTGTTCCTTCCTGTTCGCCACCTTCCTGTTCGCCACCTTCCCATTCGCCACCTTCCTGTTCCTTCCCGTTCACCACCTTCCCGTTCACCACCTTCCTGTTCCTTCCTGTTCGCCACCTTCCTGTTCCTTCCCGTTCACCACCTTCCCGTTCACCACCTTCCTGTTCCTTCCTGTTCGCCACCTTCCCGTTCCTTCGTGTTCGCCACCTTCCTGTTCGCCACCTTCCTGTTCCTTCCTGTTCGCCACCTTCCTGTTCCTTCCTGTTCGTTACCTTCCCGTTCACCACCTTCCCGTTCACCACCTTCCTGTTCGCCACCTTCCTGTTCGCCACCTTCCTGTTCCTTCCTGTTCGCCACCTTCCTGTTCGCCACCTTCTCATTCGCCACCTTCCTGTTCCTTCCCATTCACCACCTTCCCGTTCACCACCTTCCTGTTCCTTCGTGTTCGCCACCTTCGTGTTCGCCACCTTCCTGTTCGCCACTTTCCTGTTCCTTCGTGTTCGCCACCTTCCTGTTCCTTCCTGTTCGCCACCTTCCTGTTCACCACCTTCCTGTTCGCCACTTCCCGTTCGCCTCTTCCTGTTCCTTCCTGTTCGCCACCTTTCTGTTCCTTCCTGTTCGCCACCTTCCCGTTCACCACCTTCTTGTTCGCCACCTTTCTGTTCGCCACCTTCCTGTTCGCCACCTTTCTGTTCGCCACCTTCCCGTTCACCACCTTCCTGTTCGCCACCTTTCTGTTCGCCACCTTCGTGTTCGCCACCTTTCTGTTCGCCACCTTCCCCTTCACCACCTTCCTGTTCGCCACCTTCCTGTTCGCCACCTTTCTGTTCGCCACCTTCCCGTTCACCACCTTCCTGTTCGCCACCTTCCTGTTCCTTCGTGTTCGCCACCTTCCTGTTCGCCACCTTCCCATTCGCCACCTTCCTGTTCCTTCCCGTTCACCACCTTCCCGTTCACCACCTTCCTGTTCCTTCCTGTTCGCCACCTTCCTGTTCGCCACCTTCCCATTCGCCACCTTCCTGTTCCTTCCCGTTCACCACCTTCCCGTTCACCACCTTCCTGTTCCTTCCTGTTCACCACCTTTCTGTTCCTTCGTGTTCGCCACCTTCCTGTTCGCCACCTTCCTGTTCCTTCCTGTTCGCCACCTTCCTGTTCCTTCCTGTTCGTTACCTTCCCGTTCACCACCTTCCTGTTCGCCACCTTCCTGTTCCTTCCTGTTCGCCACCTTCCTGTTCGCCACCTTCTCATTCGCCACCTTCCTGTTCCTTCCCGTTCACCACCTTCCCGTTCACCACCTTCCTGTTCCTTCGTGTTCGCCACCTTCCCGTTCCTTCGTGTTCGCCACCTTCCTGTTCGCCACCTTCCTGTTCCTTCCTGTTCGCCACCTTCCTGTTCCTTCCTGTTCGTCACCTTCCTGTTCCTTCCTGTTCGCCACCTTCCCGTTCCTTCGTGTTCGCCACCTTTCTGTTCACCACCTTTCTGTTCCTTCCTGTTCGCCACCTTCCTGTTCCTTCCTGTTCACCACCTTTCTGTTCCTTCCTGTTCGTCACCTTCCTGTTCCTTCGTGTTCGCCACCTTCCCGTTCCTTCGTGTTCGCCACCTTCCTGTTCGCCACCTTTCTGTTCGCCACCTTCCCGTTCCTTCGTGTTCGCCACCTTCCTGTTCCTTCCTGTTCCAAACGCTACACAGCCAGAATCTAACACTGATCGTATTGATCCTGTAGATGGCTGATCTACAGGACCCCCCCCCCCCATCTCATCACATTTAATGCTTTTTTACACAGTGACCTTCTGAACATGTGACTCTTTCATCAAACCACAAGCCTAGAAATTTCAGTTGTTTCACTCTCTCCAATTCTTGATTATATCATTTTAAATTACTGTCACTTCTTTTCCCTGTGAAGAACATTGTCTTTGTTTTGTCTGCTGAGAACTTAAACTTGACTGTTCTTCTGTTTTAACAGTCGCTGCTGTAGTTTCCTCACACTCCGCAGAAAGAGAGACTCTTCTAACTACTAATGTAGTTTCATTAATCATCCTTCCTTCCACGTCAGCCCTAACCCTTCTCTGTATCAGACAAGATGGCCGCTGTGCTTCTGTTAATCTGCGCTCTCCTCATTTCATGTTCCAAACATAAAGCAGGTCCACGTGTGTTTCTGCCTCTTCTGAATCATCTGATATTTTAAATCACAGCCTTTGTTTTCCATATGATACGTCGATCTTACATTTATCGTGCTCTCCATTATTTTTCATTACCTGGAGGTTAAAGCGACGGCCTATAACTCCCTGGGTTCGTGTGATCTTTTCTTACGTATCGAACTACAACAGCTTCTTATATATATTATATATATAGTTCCAGTAAAATGCCCTTCGATGATTCACTAAGGTGATTTATCATAGTGAAACATATCTGATGTTTCCCCGGTGTGGACGTCCTGAGAGCTCGGTTCAGGTCTGCCTGTGTGAACGGTAGATTTGTTAAATCTCTTCATTTTGCTGTAGTACTTCTGTTGCAGTTTCTCTTCCTCTTCGCTGATATTATTAGAGCTGTGAAAGTTAACAGAAGTTTGTGCCAGCCTCTCTGCTTTCTGCTCGTCTGTCCACTCAGACTGGACGTCCACACTCTCTTTAACCCCATTCATCATCATCATCATCATCATCATCCCCAGATTTCAGTTTCTCTTCCTGCAGAGTTACAAAAGAAATCAGAAATCCTTTATTGATCCCCGAGGGGAAACTCTTTCGCTACAGCAGCTCAGTGTCGCGTCAGTGCACACAGGAAGAGAAGTACTAAACAAAACATATAATACACTAAAATACAGGTCAGATAGATTAAGTATCAGGTGGATATAAGTATAAAATAAAATAAGTGTAAAGTACACAGTGGGTTTACCGGCTGATTGAGTGGAAGTACAAGTACCTCAGAGTTGTACTTAAGTGCAGTATTTGACTAAAAGTATTCAGGTACTTTCCACCACATCGAGTCGGTTGACTGAGTAACACTACTGTTGCATAAAACAGTAACAGTGACACACGATCTGAGGTGGGAGAGGACACATGGAACTGCAGGTGTCACTCATTTACACAAGAAGGAAATTCACTTGTTCACAGATACAACAAACAGTAGCAGTAAAAAAACACACAAAGTAAAACAAAAGAGGAGCAACAACCAAACATCTGCAGCTCGTCGTCTCCTGCGCGGCTGGTTGTAGCCAGGATTTCAGAAATACATGAATTCAAAGTCCCGCAGCGCCACCTGAGACGCTTGTGGCCTGCCACCAACCAAACTCTGTACAATTTCCCTAGTATTTAAGAAACAAACACTTACATTTTTAAACATTGAATCCAAAATCAATATCAAGCATTCAGTTGTAGTTTATAATTATTCGTAGTATAAGGTAAACGTGTAGGTGTGGTCTGAATACAGCTGATGTCTTCAGTCCTGTGATGAAAGAAACTCTCACTTCCCTTTTTGTGAGTTTCACATATCAAACTGTCTCTTCTGAGCTGCTGCTTCCAGTTATTTCTGCAGTTTGTCTTTCAAAACACAATTACTCAGTTGCTCATGTACTTACGACAGTGAAGACGTTCTCACTGCGAGACGAGCGTGGAAGGCGAAAACAGACTATAGAGTCAAATGACAGGCGGTTGGGTTTTATCAGAGCCATAAAAGTGTCAGCTCTGAAGTTGAAACAGGAACACTCAAATCATTTATTTCAAATTAAATACATTTTTATTTACACGGCACCTTTCTTACACTTCACATAATACAATAAATTACAAAAAGAATAAAGAAAAAATCCAAAGCAAGTCGGTACATTCATGATCAGTACAAACACTGAGACACGGTGAAGTCAAAGGTACCAGACTGTGTCCATAACAACTTTAGAAGAGAAGTCAACTACAAGTCCCAGAGAGCATTGCTGTACGAATCGTCCAATCAGAGAGCTTCAGACTTTTGGATTTAGGATCATTACAGCAGCTGTGGTGCAGAGGTTAGCCTCAGCAGAGCTCAGTGGCTTATTGCGATTGACTTGGTTGTAGCTAAAGTTCTGCTACATGATAACCTACTAAGGAATTCATAGGTGGTTGCTAAGATGTCACCAGGGTGTTGTTGAGTCTATGGTAGGATGTTGGTAGGTGGTTGCTCTGGTGTTTGGAGTGGTTGCTAGGGTGTTCAAGGTGGTTGCTAGGGTGTTCAAGGTGGTTGCTAGGGTGTTTGGGGTGGCTGCTCTGGTGTTTGGGGTGGTTGCTCTGGTGTTTGGGGTGGTTTCTAGGGTGTTGCTAAGCGGTTGCCAAGTAGTTACACAGGTGTTGATAGGTGGTTGCTCAGTGATCACAAAGATGTTGCATGCTAGGATGTTTGGGGTGGTTGGTATGGTGTTTGGGGTGAATGGTAGGGTGTTTGGGGTGTTTGGGGTGGTTGGTAGGGTGTTTGGGGTGAATGGTAGGGTGTTTGGGGTGGATGGTAGGGTGTTTGGGGTGTTTGGGGTGGTTGGTAGGGTGTTTGGGGTGTTTGGGGTGGATGGTAGGGTGTTTGGGGTGTTTGGGGTGGATGGTAGGGTGTTTGGGGTGTTTGGGGTGGTTGGTAGGGTGTTTGAGGTGTTTGGGGTGTTTGGGGTGGTTGGTAGGGTGTTTGAGGTGTTTGGGGTGGTTGGTAGGGTGTTTGGGGTGTTTGGGGTGGATGGTAGGGTGTTTGGGGTGTTTGGGGTGGTTGGTAGGGTGTTTGAGGTGTTTGGGGTGTTTGAGGTGGTTGCTAGGGTGTTCAAGGTGGTTGCTAGGGTGTTTGGGGTGGCTGCTCTGGTGTTTGGGGTGGCTGCTCTGGTGTTTGGGGTGGTTTCTAGGGTGTTGCTAAGCGGTTGCCAAGTAGTTACACAGGTGTTGATAGGTGGTTGCTCAGTGATCACAAAGATGTTGCATGCTAGGATGTTTGGGGTGGTTGGTATGGTGTTTGGGGTGAATGGTAGGGTGTTTGGGGTGGTTGGTAGGGTGTTTGGGGTGAATGGTAGGGTGTTTGGGGTGGATGGTAGGGTGTTTGGGGTGGTTGGTAGGGTGTTTGGGGTGTTTGGGGTGGATGGTAGGGTGTTTGGGGTGGTTGGTAGGGTGTTTGAGGTGTTTGGGGTGTTTGGGGTGGTTGGTAGGGTGTTTGTGGTGTTTGGGGTGGATGGTAGGGTGTTTGGGGTGTTTGGGGTGGTTGGTAGGGTGTTTGTGGTGTTTGGGGTGGTTGGTAGGGTGTTTGAGGTGTTTGGGGTGTTTGGGGTGGATGGTAGAGTGTTTGGGGTGTTTGGGGTGGATGGTAGGGTGTTTGGGGTGTTTGGGGTGGTTGGTAGGGTGTTTGGGGTGGATGGTAGAGTGTTTGGGGTGTTTGGGGTGGATGGTAGGGTGTTTGGGGTGTTTGGGGTGTTTGGGGTGGTTGGTAGGGTGTTTGGGGTGGATGGTAGGGTGTTTGGGGTGTTTGGGGTGGTTGGTAGGGTGTTTGGGGTGTTTGGGGTGAATGGGTTGGTTGGTATGGCACAATTAGCAGCTTCCTTTGTGGTGTCTATTGTTCTCAGTGTTCAGGTTTAGGTTCTTAAGGCTCGGGTTACACCAGAAAGTGGCATGCTAATGCTAATAGCTCTCTGAGCTGGTTTTTCCCCCCAAAACAAAGTTAGGAAACTCTAGAGGAAAAAACAGCAGATGTCAGCTCACGGTTTGATTCATGCAGAAACACGTCAGCCGATCGATTGTAAATTAATTTCCCCAAACGATCGACACACGAGGAGATGCTTTTTAGGCAGAGCAGCCTACTGAACCGCAGCAGGAGCTGTGTTAGCTTGTTAGCTTGTTAGCTCGGTCACTAACGGGACAGTTTATTAAAAGCTGTCTCGGTATGATGTCTTCCTGTCTCCATACTCTGACAGAAGAGCTTCAATAAAACTGGATGGGAACACAGAGCGAAGCTACGATTCTTAGATTTACTTCATTCCCAGTGAATCCACCGATCGCAGCGATTCTATTGAAATTAATGGATTTTGGCATGAAATTTTCGTCTACTGGTGCGACCAGGCATTAAGGCCTTCAGAGTGGTTGCTATAGAGATTCCAGGTGGTTGCCGGGGTGTACTGTAAGTGTGCAGCGGTCCAAATGCAGGGTTATATATTAGATTTCAACAGATACAGTAACAGGTTTTACACTGACTCCAAAGGAACCTCCTGCGTCTCTGTGTTGTGTAACATATTTAAAATAAAAAATTAAGCTTTTAATGCGAGTTTGCAGCGGGAAACTTATTTACATCAGCGGCCAGTTTCACGAAGATATTTTAGTTTTTTGCAGAGATGTTGTGAATAAACTACACGCTGCTGTGAGAAACAAAGTCCGCCTGCTGAGACTTACGGCAACACACTTCCAGGCTGATAAAGTTGCCAAAGTTTAACTACCAGATAAACACAAACGGACTCCCGGGACGTCCCGTCGTCATGCTGTCGGCGGGGACTTCCCTCCTGTTTAATGGGATCCCGTGGGTGGGAATGAGACGGCACTTCAGCCTCGGCTGGCGACCGAGCTGTAGACGACGGCGTCCTCTGCTTGCTCCACTGGTCTAAAAAAAAAAACACCCAAAAACCCCAGAATGAGTCAGGACAGTGTGATCTGGGACAGTAAGAGAAAAGCCTCTTCATGTGCTTCACAGTCAACAAACAGGGAGACCCGGGAAGCTCCGCCCCACAGCGGTTCGATTAAACAGAGGTACAGGTTTATTAAATGTTCAGTGGAGGGAAGCTAATGTGCTAATGATACGTTTGAACAGTATCTCCTGTTCAAACCTTCGCCGTGACCAACTGCAGGTGACGTAGAAAACTCTGTCGGAATATAACGCATTAATAATACACATATCGTGATAACAAAAATAAATTCTGTGGCACAGTTCTGCCTGTTGGACAGAGCCTTTACGTCAGCGCACACAGGAGGAAGTACTAGCAAACAATATAATACACTATAAAAACTATAAAACAGGTCAGAAAGTAAATGAAGTACCAGGTGGGTATAAGTATAAGATAAAATAAGTGTAAGTACCAAGTGGGTTTACCGGCTGATGATGATAATACAGTAATAAGTAATAGTGCATGAACTGTCAAGTTAAGTGCAGCTTATTAAGAGGATAATGAGACGGAGGATATTGCACAGCAGTGTTAAACAGAGAATATTGCACAATTAGGGTTGCCCAGTCTGGCCACTCGTGATTAGTTCATCCGTTTCCTGAGTTTGTTCTTTCTACGCCTGACGTTGCGCTGGAGAGTTTTGTGTTGCTGCCACTGGCGGAGTTGTTAAAGTCGACAAAACTCTGATGAAGTCGACTAAAACTCTCATCAAAGCCCCCTTTCAGACGCATGAACGTCAGCGGGGGAGGTGGGGGATTTAACTCCTCGCTCGGGACGACATGTGAACCCTGGTGACGTGACAGGACAGAGACTAAAGCCTCCTCGGGGGGGGGGTCAGTGCGACTCGCACGTCCAGAGGAGACCGTCCTGACGATGGGGGTGAAAAATGAGCTCGCTACAGCCGGGGGCTGAAGTCTGAGACATCTGACAGAAATGCATCCAACATGGACTCAGCGGCACCGACAGCAGCCAGACTGTTACTGGTGGCCTTTAAACAGAGTGACGTGGTGACTAAGGGTTTCGGCGACTCATCTGAAGACACTTTGAAACTAAACTTGAAACCTTTTAGTTGAACTTCCTCTTGCTGTATTGATCCGTGTTTTACTGTTATTTGCTTTTATGAGCTACAGAAATGAAGTTTATTATCAGCATTATTGTTATCTGAGCGTCTGTCGGACAGTTACAGTGCACACACACACACACACACACACACACACACACACACACGAAGCAGCTACCTGGCCCGGTTCTTGTGTTTGAACTGGACGGAGACGTAGCTGACTTCCTCCGCGGCCCGGCCGGGTTCCCGTCGCTGACCCCCCCCCCCCTGCTCCGCGGGCGGCAGGACGTTGCTGTAGATGTCACCGGGACGCTGAAAACCACAGACGGGAGGGGATGACGAAAGACAGGAAGGGAGGAGTTAACTGTTTAAAAGGCAGCTCTACAGGCGAACCAGTCAGAGGCGGATTAAGAACTGATTCGATCAGCGTAATAATTCATTTCTTGCAGTGTAACAAACGTCACGTAAACACATTATAACAGCATAATAATGAACCACCAGTAGCATCATTTATTTTCAGTCATGGCTCATAACATTTATAAAGAGAGAAGCGAACAAACGTCTGACGCTTCAAAGGTTCTTTCAGTCACCAAACAGAAACGCAGCATTTAAAGCTCCATTTTCAGCTTCAAACCTTTAATCTCAGTCATAAACTAATGGAAAGCCCATTCACAAACATCCCTAAAGCGAAATGTCTTGAAATGCTTTAATAGTTCCAGAGTCTGCACACATCTTTAATATAAACTCCTTTAAATCTACGAATTCAGGGCCTGAAATGTTCCTGAATTTGAAAACTCACTTAGATAAACCTCAGATTAAGTTATGAGAAGCAGAAGTTTAATCTGGCACATTCTACGTGAATATGAATATGAAAACTTTTAGGGGATAAATTAAGGACTTCTAGACTTCTAGAATCCATTTATGTCTGTCTGCTTCTGCTTACACGTTTCCGTTAGTTTCTAATAAGAAGTAGTCCGCTACAAATAGATTTACATCATATTTATAACTTTGTTAAATAAAACGGCACTTTAATATAAGAAGTAATACTGCAAGTATACTCACGTGGGGAAATATACTCCAAACACGTAAGACTTTATATTCCTTTAGCTTATATTTCTCAATGTGCACACTTCCTGTTCAGTGAAGCATACAGAGCAAAAGCTCACATTGTAAATATGTGGAAATCTCCTCCTCGCTTGAGAAAAGGCTAATGGGCAGAACAGTGTGGGTGCAAAAAGGGATGATATTAAAAAATAAATAAATAAATAAATAAATAAATAAATAAAGGAGTGACTGGGCCGCCTCCTCCCAGCAGTGACTCACGTTTTGTTCCACGTCAGCTCCCGCAGCTCCCTGATCCTTATCTCCTGCTGCTGCTCGCTTCCTGCAAACACAACCACATGACCACAACAGCAACAGGAAGCAGAGTTCAGAAAAAGCATCAACAGCTAAATGCAGACAAACGCGTGGAAGGAGCACGAGGTGCGGACGGGAAAGTGTCGAAAAACGCCTGATTTAAAACAACTGGCGATATTTTAAGCTATGAAAGATATCTCGAAACTATGATTCAGCATCTCATAAGTACGAGAAAAAACCTCATAATTACTGTTCTTTGAATAACGGGATGGTTTTTCATAATTTCGAGATACAAAAGTCGTAATTAAAATCTTTGGAAGTCTGGTGGAATTACAGCAACACGTTGCTCCCAACACTGCTCCTTACGCAAGTCAAAGTAAAAACACCAAAATCTAAAAATACTCCAAGTAAAAGTCTTGTATTTACTTACGCAAAAGTGTTGATGCACGAGTATCATAAGTAAACGTATTCAATATCATTTATTATAAATGTAAGCAATATTTAAATGTCGTAGCTGATTTGGTGCTACATTAAATTACTGTTGTAGTAATTAGTACTACTAATGATTAGCAATCCATCATAATATCTGAATTTAGCGTATATTATATATGTTATATATGTATATTTGGAACTCACTCTCTGGAGTAAGCAGTGACTGCAGCTGTCAGATAAATGCAGTGGAGTAAAAAGTACAATATTTGTTTATAGAACAAATGGAAATAAAGTAAAGTACAAGTACCTCGAGCACTTAAGTACAGTACTTGAGTAAAGGTACTTCTTCCAGCTGTGTCGCTCAGTGGAGTCTTGAGTTGTATTCAGTATCAAAGGCAGACAGACTTATTAAAGTACCTTTTGATGATGCAGACGACCATAATGACAGTGAACAGAGCCAGCAGGACGCCAGACGCCACACCAGCTATCAGAGCCACGCTGCTCCGCTCTCCTGTAAAAGCCGGGGTATAAACTGTTGAGATGGTATGCACCTTCACTACATCATTTACAGTCAGGACTCTGAGAAACATTTGGTCATCACATACACCCAGAGTCCAGAGTCCAGAAGGAAACCAGAACATCAAACCGTCAAAACCTTTTTTCAAAGTAAGACTACGGCCACGGCTACACAAACATTAGGTTAATGACAGCAGCTGTGCTCGGTGAACAGCTGCAGTGACACTGTGGCTCTAAGTCTTACTTTATATTCCAGCGTCAGTGGATCACATGACTACTTGTATGTGAAAAGGCGTCGATCATAGTGATGAAAGAACTGCCACCACCTCCGCAGCGCCACGGAGCTTTTTAGCCTCTTTTAGCTGCTAGTTTTGGTGTTGCAGCACATTTCCTGTCTGGTTCAGTCTCAGGGTTTCTGATGAAGCGTCTGAACGCTTCCTGCTGAGCAGCAGACAGCAGCCAGACGCAGTCAGAGAGCAGCTGCTGAACGTAGCGGAGCATCTAGCTGCTAAAGAGCCAGATGTTTCCCTCAGCAGCTGCTGGAGACCAAACACAGAGCTGACAGAGAGAAGACCGGACTGACGTCCATCAGGAGACACAGACACGCCTCCTGATGAAGCGTCATGTGACTCTGTAGCTGCTGGAGGTGAAATAGTAAACTGGTTGCTAACATGTTAGCATCAACAACATGATAAGATGTTATAATACTAGGGTGTCGTCCCTCATTCGTCCAGGAGTGTTCTATTGTAGAAAAGGTTTCAGTCGTAGTCGTCTGGACGCTGTTTTCAGAATCAAGACGTTTCGGCTCCCATCCGGAAGCCATTCTCAATTGTGAAAAAATGGGACGGGAACTAGAAATTTAAGCTACTCTGTGTTGCTTAAGCCCCGCCCTCAGGGAGGAGTCTACCTGAGTGTCTGCTGTTTACCTGCCTAGTTTCACCTGAAACTGACCTAATAGTTTCCATGATGGCCCAGTAATCAGTAATCAGGCCTATTGTTTTCTGGCTGCACCTCCCTCATCACTGTTCAGTACCTGATTAGCATGTGATTGGCTTGACCACGGTGTTAACACACTGTGGTAAACTTTGGGCAGATTGAATCTCAGACCACCATTTCTGTTCAAAGAGGGGTTTTCTTTTTTCACAAAAATGGCTTCCTTGACTCCTCTTTCAAACCAACTCTTCTCTCTACTTAGACTCTCCACCTCGCTGTCTTCAAATGTGCGGTTTGTAGCTTTTAGATGCAAATGCACGGCGCTCTGCAATCCCGAGTTAGCGTGTCGTCTGTGCTGATAAAGTCTTTTGTGAAGCGGCTGTTTGGTCTCACCTGTGTACCGCTCTTTGCAGTTTTCCTCACTGCACTGAATGGAGTAAACTACATCGCTCTGTTTCTGTGTGGGCAACTTGTCCTTAGGGTGAACGAGTTTCTGTCTTAAAGTGTTGCCTGGTTTAAAGAAAACAGCAACATCGTGCTGTCTACTGATTACTGGGCCATCATGGAAACTATTAGGTCAGTTTCAGGTGAAACTAGCTAATCAACAGATACTCAGGTAGACTCCTCCCTGAGGGCGGGGCTTATGTAACACAGAGTATCTTAAATTTCTAGTTCCCGTCCCATTTTTTCACAATTGAGAATGACTTCCGGATGGGAGCCGAAACGTCTTGATTCTGAAAACAGCGTCCAGACGACTACGACTGAAACCTTTTCTACGATGTTATAATACTGTATGTCAGGCGTTGCTGCAGGTTTGCACTGATCACAGATCATTTTCAGACTGCAAGACATTCGTGTTGCACTCAGTTGTTCATATAAAAAGTATGAACGTGTCACGCCACACAGCTGACCAATCACAGCGTGATGTGGGCGTGATTGTTGGACTGTCACGGACACAGACCCCCCGATCCTGCTGTCCCAAAGGAGGTTTGAGACGCTGTTAAACGACCTGACAAGAACTTGGTTTGTAGTGGACTGACCTCAGTGAGGACGGGATCTCCGTTTGACCCCCTGAAAACTGATCAAACAAACCTTCCTCTTCAGCCTCCACATGCACGCTGTACGGCGGGGAGAGCGTGCTGAAGTTAGTCTTCAAACTACAGGTGTAGTTCCCAGAATCCCCCGGGGTCAGAGGGCCGAGCTGGAGGGCGGGGCCGGACTCTGAGAGGGCGTGGCCATCTCTGAACCAGGTGATCTCCAGTGGGTGGACAGTACAGTCTGCAGTGCAGCACAGCGTGACGGTTTCACCTCTTCTCACCTCTCTGTCACCGCTGCAGCTGTTTATCTCCATGCGAGTCCAATCTGATATAAATTTAAAATGTTAGTTTTCCTTAACTTACATTTTCTATACGTTATACTGTGATTATGAATATGATTTGAGACTTGATTTTGCTGCATTTAGCAGCACTTAGCTTTGTGAACACAATTCCTACATTAACAGCATTATGGGCAGGACCAAAGGTAGACTACGCCACTAGCAGAAACCAGATAAAATCCAGATGAGATTTATATTTATATCTGTCTCTGTTGGTCAGATCACAGAAGGAGGTGCTGATGCACAGGCAGGCAGACAGACAGACAGACAGACAGACAGGCAGAGAGACAGACAGGCAGACAGACAGACAGACAGGCAGAGAGACAGACAGGCAGGCAGACAGACAGACAGACAGACAGACAGACAGACAGACAGGCAGGCAGACAGGCAGGCAGACAGACAGACAGACAGATAGGCAGAGAGACAGACAGGCAGACAGACAGGCAGACAGACAGACAGGCAGGCAGGCAGACAGGCAGGCAGGCAGAGAGACAGACAGACAGGCAGGCAGACAGACAGACAGACAGACAGACAGACAGACAGACAGGCAGGCAGACAGACAGACAGACAGACAGACAGACAGACAGACAGGCAGGCAGACAGACAGGCAGGCAGGCAGGCAGACAGACAGGCAGGCAGAGAGACAGACAGGCAGGAAGACAGACAGACAGACAGACAGACAGACAGACAGGCAGGCAGACAGACAGGCAGGCAGGCAGACAGACAGACAGGCAGACAGACAGACAGACAGACAGACAGACAGACAGGCAGGCAGACAGACAGGCAGGCAGGCAGGCAGGCAGACAGACAGGCAGGCAGAGAGGCAGGCAGGCAGGCAGAGAGACAGACAGACAGACAGACAGGCAGGCAGACAGACAGGCAGGCAGGCAGGCAGACAGACAGGCAGACAGGCAGGCAGGCAGACAGACAGACAGACAGACAGACAGACAGGCAGACAGACAGGCAGACAGACAGGCAGGCAGACAGACAGACAGACAGACAGACAGACAGACAGGCAGACAGGCAGACAGGCAGACAGACAGGCAGACAGACAGACAGACAGGCAGGCAGACAGACAGACAGGCAGGCAGGCAGACAGACAGGCAGGCAGGCAGACAGACAGACAGACAGACAGACAGACAGACAGACAGACAGGCAGGCAGACAGACAGGCAGGCAGGCAGACAGACAGACAGACAGGCAGGCAGACAGACAGGCAGGCAGGCAGACAGGCAGGCAGAGAGACAGACAGGCAGGCAGACAGACAGACAGACAGACAGACAGACAGACAGACAGACAGACAGGCAGGCAGGCAGGCAGGCAGGCAGGCAGGCAGGCAGGCAGGCAGGCAGGCAGGCAGGCAGGCAGGCAGGCAGGCAGGCAGGCAGGCAGGCAGGCAGACAGACAGGCAGGCAGGCAGGCAGGCAGGCAGGCAGGCAGGCAGACAGGCAGGCAGGCAGACAGGCAGGCAGACAGACAGGCAGACACTGGAAATCTGGAAAGAGAGCCTACTGCACACATACTTCTGGGCTTCAGGATTACAAACGTTAATGATCAGTACTAATAATATAACTGTTAGCATTATAATACAATCCTCCTACCAGTGACTGTGAGCTTCACTCCTGATTGGCCAGTATAATGTCCTCTGACGTTAGTAGCCTCCATTCTGAAGCGAAGAGTCGCGTCGTCGTCCTCCTGTAAATCTGAGATCTGTAAAGTGCAGTTTCCCTTCTTGTCTCCCAGGTATTTGTAACGAGGCCTGTTGTTGTTTGATTCACTGTCGTACACAGACGGGGTGGTGAGCTGACAAATGGCATGGTTCTGACACCAGACGACTCTGATGATCTCTATGGAAACTTCTCTTCCGTCCTGAATGACAGACTTAGGTGTAAAGGTGCAGGGGAGGGTGACAGTCGATCCTTTCACAGCACAAACAGGATCTGGGTAGTTCACGCTTTGACCCACAGCACCTGGAAACACACGGTGGTAGAAAATTAACAGAATGACATTAAAAACAAAATTCAGTGTCTCTGAGTCTCTTATATTTACACACCTGTTATTTGATCGCATATTTACTTGTCTTTGTGATTTGTGGTATTTTTTCTACACACGGACAAAGCAACATTTGTGGCTTCGAATATGTCAGCATTGTTTTTGGTGTTTTGTTCTGGATGAACAATTCCAGGTTAACTGTTTCCACAAACACAACAGACATGACGTCTCAGGATTCAGCTGCCTAAAGCTTCCGACAAACCCGAAGACGAGCTGAACGCTACAAAGACAAACCAACATAATGATGTTTTAGTGTTTGGCAGTCGGGAAGAAGCAGAAACCTGATGACCGAGTAAATCCACCAGACAACACACTGAACCTCTGCAGACGACCCGCAAATCCCGCCAGACCGCCACCTGTCACATGTTCTTGTACCAAAACAAACATGGACGCTAACCAGCAGCTTGTTTGTATGCAGCGACATTTGTGCTGAAAAGGCCAAAAAAGGAGGAAAACAGCTCCGAGTTTGGGTGAGATCCTGGATGGAGAAGCCATGCGGACTGTATTGACCTTATGTGTCAGCAACAAGGAAGTGCTCCACAAGCTGGTCTTTAACTTCCTGTCCAAACTGTTGTCATTGTCACCACAAAAAGTCAGACATGATGTTTGGGACTGAATGTGGGGCGTTATCAACATATAATAGTAAATCATCTGCGTATAATATTACTTTGTGTCTACTCTTCCCCATAACGATACTTTTGTACCACTACAGTACAATAGCCAGTGGCTCCATTGACCTTAAGGTCTCAGCAAGAAGGAAGTGCTTAGACTTTGTCTTTTTTGTATTTTATCTTTTAACTTCCTGTCTAGACAGGAAGTGGAGATGTGTTGCATTGTGTAGTTTGATTTCTGCTGCTTGTGATCACCTTTACATGCATTTGATCAAATATCTGATCAATCAACGTACAGCTGAAGGTATGACAGCGCTGGAAGAACATGAGAGACTTTCTTCTACAGCAGCCTGACAAACATTGACCACCATTTTCATAGCTACGCTAATTAGATCAGTGCTCCTGCATAGCTGGTCAGAATGTGTTTGTGTTTTATTATCTGTTTATAACAATATGATATCAGAACACAAGTTGTCTGAGTGGATGTTCAAAGCGTTTTGCGTTAATAATCCAAAACACACAGTGGAGACTCACCTGTTAGTTCCACTATCACTGTGTAACAAGCTTATTATTTCAAATTATATTATCAATTTATTCACGTATTTGCGTTTAAAGTTGTACTTTAATTCATATTTATTAATCATCTCCCAGAACAAGAATGTAAAAATCAGCAGGTTTAGTGGCAACTGCAAATAATGTTTATAACTTCATAACCTGCATCATGGTACTGATAATTAGCACCAGTACTCTTCCACCATAGAAGCATCAAGCTAGTGAACTGCTGCAACACACAGTAAGCTAGTTAGGCAAGTTGAGCTAGTTGTAAGCTAGTTAACTCTGTAGGTCACTTTGTGCCAAAGATGGTCTTTTTAATCTGATATCTGAGGTGCATGTGGTGATGTCAGGTCACATGACCTCCTCATAAATGTCCCAACTTTCGAAAATGTGTAACAGGATGTCTGAACCGACTTTTCACTTGAGTTTACTAAAAAAAAAAAAAAAAAAAAAGTTAAGAGACAAAACAGGAAATGGAACAAACAAAAAAAAAAAGGTGTGGGCCACATGAGACCAAAAACCTGCAGAGGGAACTGGAGCGTAGTGAACTTTGTAAAACAAAGAAAACTTTTATTTACAGGTACGTCTCTGCGACACACAAGTGATGTCATCATCGGTCGCCGACGTCAGTCACTAATATCAAACGTTTTAAAAAATCTTTGTGAGAACCACCGTCAGAGACTGGATCTGAAGACTTCGGACTCTTTGCATATCAAGCACTGTATGTCTTGATCTGCTGACCCAGACTGGAACAGACCTGATCCCTGTCACTAGCTTTTTGTATTTGTTGGATGTTGACAGAAAGCAGAGTCTGTGAGAAACCTGTTGTAATGGAGGCTGGATTATGCCGTCGCCATGGAAACCGGCTGTACTGCTGAACAAGTATTATCAGTAAAATGTACTTAAAACATCAAACACAGAAGTATTTATTAGGCACAATGGCCCCTGTCAGGGTGTTATCATTATTAATTACTATTGATACGATAATGTGAAAGCTGGTTAAATCTTGTATTTTATTTACTTTATGTACATTGTTGTCACACAGAGACAACAAACTCCTACAAAGGCTTAAATACACACCGAGCAGCGACCTGAAAAATGAAGCCAACGCGAAGTTGCAGTTCATCGAACGGCCACTTGAGGCTCCAAAAGCGAGTCTGTGCCCACAGAGCCCAACAGAAATAAACACGTTTACAGCCTGATACAAGAAACGGCTTTGGCCTCCAAAGCTAATTTCAGTCATCGATACACACTAGCACGTACTTATTTAAGCCTTTGTAGGAGTTTAATACAGGACAAGTACCTCAGTAAATGCCAGAGTAGATGAACTCAGTTACTTTCCATAACTGAGACTAACAAGTGACAGGACAGAGGTCAGCTGTTCATTCGACCAAAAGCAGAAACCGATCAAAGGAAAAGTTCTTTCCTCTGTTTTCACTGACTTCACACGAGAGAGGTCATAAAGACACTTCGGTCTTACCTGCCAGCAGGAAGACGAAGCTCCAGAGAATCTTTCTGTCCCAAACTGCCATCCTGTAGTTTTCTGGCGAGTCTCTTAATGTTCTGACTTCTTCTCCTGTCAGAAAAGTGAGCTGTGTGGAAACCGACAGACAGATTGTGAAATGATGCAGGAAACATCATTTTCATCACTTTCTGACTTCCTCCTTTTTTTCCTTTTCTGATAAGGGCTAAATTAAAGCTTCACGTTTTTACTTCCCTAACAACAACCGTCCACATATTACACATCATCGGCGTCATATTCTGATTACTTCCTCAAGGCAGCAAATTAAAACCCAACGATAGTCAAAGGAGCTGATTGCTGATTGCTTCATCCTGCAAGAGACAGCAGCTCACTGTCACGTCAGTGCAGACAGGAACAGAAGCACTAAGCAAAAAAATATAATACACTATAATACAGGTCAGATAAGTACAAAGTGGATGTAAGTATAAAATTGTTTTCTGGCTGCACCTCCCTCATCACTGTTAAGTACCTGATTAGCATGTGATTGGCTTGACCACGGTGTTAATGGCTTCCTTGACTCCTCTTTCAAACCAACTCTTCTCTCTACTTAGAATCTATTTATCAGCACAGACGACACGCTAACTCAGGATTGCAGAGCGCCGTGCATTTGCATCTAAAAGCTACAAACCGCACATTTGAAGACAGCGAGGTGAAGATTCTAAGTAGAGAGAAGAGCTGGTTTGAAAGAGGAGTCAAGGAAGCCATTTTTGTGAAAAAAGAAAACCCCTCTTTGAACAGAAATGGTGGTCTGAGATTCAGTCTGCCCAAAGTTTACCACAGTGTATTAACACCGTGGTCAAGCCAATCACATGCTAATCAGGTACTTAACAGTGATGAGGGAGGTGCAGCCAGAAAACAATTTTATACTTACATCCACTTTGTACTTAATTTATCTGACCTGTATTATAGTATTGTATTATATGTACAACAGGCCTGATTACTGATTACTGGTAAAACTGATTATTTTATTAGCTCTTAATTTAGCCTTCAAGCTAACAAAAACTGCAAAAGCTAATATCTGAAGCAGCTAAAGTTACAAGACACTTTGAGGAGCTAACGTTGCTTTAGATGAGTTTTCCAATTTTGCCTTTTTTAAATTTTGTATTTTAAACTTGCTTTGTCAGCTGGATGTGGAACCAGGCAGCTGTTTGCTAACATGTTAGCTAACTACTTCATAAGCTGATAATATGCCAGATGTGTTTCCAGACTGTTCTGTGTACAAAAGATCAGTTAATGCAGCTTTAAGGACCCAACAACAACAATGAAAATGGATACCAGAATGTTTAACGTGTTGAGAAATGTTTAATATTGACATGTTACATTGCATTATGAATGGCAGGTTTTTTGTAACAACATTTTTTCGATACTCTTATTTTCTGTTGAATTTTGCCATCACTTCTGTAATGCAAGTATGATTAATAATTGGTTTTAATGGATGGATTGGTGGATTTCTTGTACAGATACACAGTCCCGCTGATGTATCGCTCCTCCTGCAGGTCCTTCCTGTCTCTCTCAGTATTCAGATGTGGGTCTTGCATGTATCTGTCTGTCAGTTTGAGTCCTACTGGACTCCACAGTCCCTCCTCCTCCATCAGCTGCAGCTCTCTCTCCAGATCCTCCTTGTATTTGTTTGCTGGTGTTCCTGTGTGGTCACCTCTCGCCATGCAGACAAAACCTCCTGCAGACAACACACACCTTATTCAGTTAGTTACAGTGGTGTGAAAAAGTGATTGCCCCCTAAACCTAATAACTGGTTGCTCCACCCTTAGCAGCAACAACTGCAATCAAGCATTTGCGATAACTTGCAATGAGTCTTTTACAGCGCTGTGGAGGAGTTTTGGCCCACTCATCTTTGCAGAATTGTTGTAATTCAACCACATTGGAGGGTTTTCGAGCATGAACTGCCTTTTTAAGGTCATGCCACAGCATCTCAGCAAGATACTGCAGTCTTACCTGCAGTATCCGGTCGGGGACATTTTGCAGCCGTTTTTCTGGCGACAAAACCGGGTATTTTGACCCAAACCATGATCTTTTCCTAACCCTAACAGAGTGTTGTTTGTGCCTAGACCTAACCAGTGCCCAACCACAGTGTTGTCACAACATAAAACATAATTATTCAACTGATAACGGCCATTTATTGCAACGTTAAATGACGCGTGCAAATTTTAAAATGCGACATTGAATGTAACTTAAGAGATTGCGATTCAACGTATCTGTGGTTTGCAGAAACGTAACAATGCCAACGTTTTATTCTGGCGATTGGGTTGATTAGTCATATCAATCGTTATCAGGCTACCACTCGTTGAACATTTTTAATATTTTATATTTAATGGAAAAAACATAAAATGAACACAGACAGGTTCGAGTCATCATGTCTCAAGTCAAGTCATAAGTCTTAAGTCATTTATTTTCTGTCAAGTCAAGTGAAAACAGTGACTCGAGTCCACATCTCTGAACAATAGTAAGCGCGTTACTTGATATCTACAATAAATTTGGTGTTTTGTTTACATTATCAGGTTATTTCACCATCTTTTGTTTAGCTGACTGAACTGCACCGACAAGACAAGACTGTCTCCTAGAAATTATATTTATATTCTACTAATTTACGGCAGCAAATATGTGTTGGGAGAAACATAATGCTGCCCTAATAATGTTTCTTTATCAACATAAATGCTTTTTAATCATGTCACGTTCATACTGAACGTATCTGCAAAATGTTCACTGATGAAACGTAATTTGTCTTGCTCCTGTGTAGGACGCTGAGGGGCCTTTTACATGTCGGTGTCCAGGGGTCTGTTGTCTGATAACGATGCTCCCGTGGCAGCTAAATGCTACATTTACAGTTACCTGCTAAATGTAAAGACATATGCTCGCTGCAGATTCATATTATCGGTTGTTAGTTGGTTACCTGGTTTGGCGGCGTGGCAGAGCTCCCTGACAACACTGACCGGTACAAAACCAGCATCCAGAGCACCGACGATGATCACCACATCAAACATACCTGAAACCAGGAGAAGAGGAAGAAGAGCCAGGCTCAGTTCCCAGAAATCTCTCATCGTCACTACTTTAAACCAGGTCGCAGCTCACTAACTAGTTCTCACGTGCAGATCAGTTGTAACTAAATGTTTACAGCCACTAACTGCAGGTGGAGCTGTTGTTCGCTAACTGAACCAGCTGACACAGCTAACGTTAGCATGCTAACATCTGAGCCGTTCAGAGGGAAGAGTAAAACAGTTAATACGGAGTACGGTCGACCTGAAACCTGATAAACGCTGTTTAATAATGACGTCAGTCTGGTGATTTTAAATTACATTTCACTGAAATAACACAACACACCTCAAATTATGAAACATTATGCTAATAACACTTGACTAAATGAGTAAATAACGTCAGTTAGCTTAGCATAGTCAGATATTTCCTCTCATTATAAACTGTATGAATGCTGCTGACTCTGAAACACAGACTTCTGCGTGTCTGCAGACAGAAATAAAACCAACATTTACAGATTTCTCTTTCAGCCTCTGAAGCTGTGATGTTTGGAAGTTATGCTAGCTCCTGACGCTACAGTCACTTCCTGTTTACATAGCTGACTGCTCCTGATTGGACGGCGTTACAGATGTTTCCTAGCAACAGATTTACGTCTTTACTAGCTGAGACGTTTGTTCAGTTTTAACGGTGCAACCTGGTTTAGTGAATCAGTGTTTGAAACTAGTTCGTCGTTACTGAGAACTGAAGGACTGAAGGATCCACGAAGACCTGCTGCAGCTCAGAGTCCTGGACTGAAATTATAGCTCTTTTATACACAGTCCTTGGATTTTATGGGACAGAAAGTATTTGGAAAAATTAAGATGAACTTAAATAAAAATCAATCATTTAATCATTAATAGTAAGTGAAATCAGAGTATGTATGCAGTGTGAGTGTAGTGTACCAGTCTGTGCAGGCAGTGGTTGTGTTCCCAGTAAGGCCTGTCTGAGGTCCTGATAGAGGCCGGTCTTAGCAGCTTGTTCCAGCATGCCTTTACTGCCGTCCACTCCCACAAAGTGCCTGAAGCCCAGTTCAACCATCTATACACACAAGAAGAAGACAACCAACATTAGCACTGACTTTTAACCTCTGAAGAGTGAGATTTTCTCTGTTCATCCACTTTAGTCTACAACAAAATATCTCAATAATTACTGTCCAAATTTCCATGAAATTCACTGTGGATGTTCATGGTTCACAGAGGAGGAATTATAGTGATTTTGTTGAGCCGCTGAACTTTCCACTTGCACACAAGATAATGTAACAGGCTGTAAATTCATGTTTGCCAGAAGAATCCAGTTTTGTGTTAAACCATGACCTGATCTGTGGAGCCATCCTTCACAGTTTGAACTTTCCTAAACCATCAGTATTATGTTTGATCTGTCCAACACCTTAATGAGACTGTGGGGTCTAATTAACAATTCAGTTTTTATTTATATAGCACCAATTCATAACAGAAGTTATCTCGTTGCACTTTTCCTACAGAGCAGGTCTAGACCGAACTCTTTATAATATTATTTACAGAGACCCAACAAATCCCACCATGAGCACTTGGCCACAGCGGCAAGGAAAGACTTCCTTTAAGAGGCAGAAACCTTGGACAGAACCAGATTCAATGGTGGGCGGCCATCACCTGCTGCCATATTAGGTTTTGTGTAAGAGAGAGAGAGAGATGTTTTTTTTTTTGGGGGGGGGGGGTGTCTCTCTCTTATGGTGGAGTCATGAACTCTGACCTTAACTGAGGCGAGTGAGGTCTGCAGTTCTTTGTTGTGGGGTCTCTGAATGGCTGAAGAAGAACAAAATGAAGACTTTGGAGTGGCCTAGTCAAAGTCCTGACCTGAATCCTATTGAGATGCTGTGGCATGACCTTTTCACACAGGGCCATGTAGGTTTGGATGTTGTTTTCCCTTAATAATAACAACCTTCATTTAAAAACTGCATTTTGTGTTTACTTGTGTTATCTTTGACTAATATTTAAATTAGTTTGATGATCTGAAACATTTAAGCGTGACAAAAAAAAAAAAAGAAATCAGGAAGGAGAAACACTTTTTCACACCACTGTAAACAGCATGAGGAGCAACTGGCTCAGAAACTAAAGATAAAACGTTTTCTTATATTGTAATAAACCACCAGAGATTTCCTTTATTCTCATGCTGCTCCACCTTAAAACACCTTGATGCAGTTTCTCTTTCTGCTCTGTGTTTCATTACAGGAGATAAATATCGTCCTCATCACAGCGAACTTTATGAAACAGTCGGCTGCAACAACAAGAGAACAATTCTCTCTCATTTATTTATAAAAGGTTTCCTGCAGCTGCCTCAGTAAATCACTTCTCAAATATAAAACCTCTGCTCTGGTATATGGGGCTGGTGTGGATTGGCCTTTCGATTTTCTGTACTTCCAATATGAAGTGTCACAAAAACATATTCTTTTGTTGACCTCAAATTTGAAAACAGACTCTTTAAACTGGAGTTTAAAGCTAACAGTCTCACCAGTTTAGCAACCCATCCAGACCCACAGGCGACGTCCAGAACCAGAGCTTCTTCAGGACTCCCAGAGAAGTTATCAGACAGGAAGTTTACTGCCAGGTCTGGTGCTTTGTAGTCCATCAGGGAGTGATCCTGTTTAAAAAGATTTGCTAGTTTGTTAAACCTGATGCTGTATCTTCAGCAATAGTTTTTAAATATATATATAGCACGAAATCATAACACAAGTTATCTAATTGAATTTTTTTGTCTGTTTTTCTCATCTCATTATTGAATTGTATTATCCTTGATGCTTTGGCAGTATTGTTTACCTGACAGTCATACCAATAAAGCTTACTGAATTGCTTAGAGCCCCCTGGCCCCGCCCAAGCCCGATCATTGCAGGTCTGACATGTGCAACTTTTCAAGAGTTTCAAGCATCCCAAAGCACTCAAAAATGTGTTTGAAAAGTAGAATAATAATAATCTCTACAAAAACAATAGGTTCCTTGCACTTTCAGCCATGCTCGGGCCCTAATAACTGTAGTAGTGGTTGTCGAGCAGGAACAGTAGGAGGCCCGCAACCACAGATCCAGACTCTGCAGCTCTGGAGGCAGAAATACCTGCTGAAAGCGACAGAAGGAGAGACGAGAAAGCACAGAACTACGGGAGAGAGAAGATGTCGAGTTAGTAACATGCAGTAATGGGATAAAAATGCATACAGATGGAGAGGAGGAGAGGAGGAGAGAGGTGCATCATGGGAAGCACTGTGTGCATACGTCCTGTGTGCACTGACGTAAAGGCGAGCTACTGTAACAAAGAGTTTCCCTTCGGGGATCAAAAAAGTATTTCTGATTCTGAAGTCTCCCGGCAGTCTAGGCCTATCGCAGCATAACTAAGGGATGGTTCACCTGAGCCAGCCCTAACTATAAGCTCAGTTCTCTCAGAGGCTGGTGGACTAAAGCAGGGCTACAATTTTCTGCTGACATTTAGCCGTTTATCAAAGCTCTGTTGGTGTGAGTTTGTTTTGGGGTAGTTCTGCTTCCTGGGGGTAAATATAAATTGCTTTATTATCAGCTTGTTAGCAACCAGCTGCCTACTTCCACATTCAGCAAACACAAAGCAAGTCTGAAATACCAAAGTTAATAAATACACAAAGTATAGTATTTCCCTCTGAAAATGACTCACAAAATGGAAAAACTCATCTAAACTGACGATAGCTCCTCAAACTGTCTTACACCTGTAGCTGCTTCAAACATTAGCTTTTTACCTGAACTGGCTAACTAGCCTGCAGGCTTGTTTAACTGACGTATGAAAAACTAAATATTTTGGTGAATTTAAACAGAATGCACTCCAAAGTTAAAAATGATTAGAGTTACAAATCTTTGTAGTGCTATAACTTTAATTTGTATCTCCATGGCTAAAGTGCTGCTAAAAGGCGCTAATTAGCCTTGTCTAGCTCTGGTTTGGGAATAGAAACATACTCAACTTTACAGAAGCATGTGTTAGTGATAAAAAAATATAAATGCTTGTGTTGATTTTACGTTCATTTTAATGAATTATTTTTCATCTGGACATGATGAGCCACACTGGCACATGTACTGTGATGTTTAGCACATCGTCTGTTAAAAATTAATAAATCGCTTACTGAACATGATCCTTCATCAGAGGTGGATAAAGATGTTAAAACAAAAAAAATGATTACTGGAGCTTTAAGTCCCCATCAAACCTGAACAGAGACCGGGTTCTTTAAACTGACCTTTTCATAGTTTTCTACCCAGCTGTCGTAGAACTGAACTCGATGTTTTGGATCAGGACTTTTACAGGACTGAAATGCGACCCTCGCATTGTCCACAGTTCTGCAGGAGTCTGACATGATGAGGGGACGACTTCAAACCTGCCAGAGGAAGGAGACAGACCATCAGCGTAATTACATGAGATGTTATTCTCAGACAATGAAACAGTGACAGCAGTCAGGACTATTGCAGCAAATGAAAAGATGCATTAAAGTCACTTCACAGGAGCTCTCACGAAGACTAAAGATGGTTTTACCTTTCTGTTCCCTCAGTAGCCTCCTGTGACTCTGACTGAAGCTACTAAACTGTGTTTAGGCCTGATAGATGTTTAAACCTAATGGCAATAATCCAGACAAAAGAGTTTTTTTGTGTGTAGAGTTTAAAAGTTTTGCGAACCAATATTCTTGCAGCAGAGAACACTTTTGCTCTCTACTGCTTTCCAGACTTGAACATGTGTGTTCAGCCGGTTCTCAGGTTTTATTTGGCTGCACTTAAAGCTGATCAGATGAACTGCAGTAACTTACATCTGCAGTCTCAGTAAATACTGTCCCTGGTGTCCGACTTTAGCGCCTCCTAGTGGTGTCCTGTCAGAGACACTGGCAGAAATCAATGCACACTGCATGACGCCGTCCAAGTCTCAACATGTCAAGGACGTTCCTTCCACTAATGATGGGCAAAGCAATTCTTTTCAGTGTACCAGAATCATTTGAATCGTTCAAAAGATTTGTTCACCGAATCGTTCGGCGCAGGACCGGAGCAGCTCAGCTCGCTAACTGGTGAAGGTGAAGCCAGTGAGCTGAGAATTTAGTTAAATAAGGATATCATTTGCTAATTATTATGTACAGCATATATATTTTCTACTATTTATTAAATAAAATATTTTGTCCTTCCAGTCTCAAGACATTAGTTTTTCATGCGTCAGTTAAACAAGCCTGCGGGCTAGTTAGCTAGTTCAGGTAAAAAGCTAATGTTTGAAGCAGCTACAGGTGTAAGACAGTTTGAGGAGCTAACGTCAGTTTAGATGAGTTTTTCCATTTTGTGAGTCATTTTCAGAGGGAAATACTGTACTTTGGTATTTCAGACTTGCTCTGTGTCTGCTGGATGTGGAAGTAGGCAGCTGGTTGCTAACAAGCTGATAATAAGGAGGCAGAACTACCCCAAAACAAACAGAGCTTTGATAAACTCTCGGCACAACATATAAAAGTTTTGTAATGTTTAGCTTATGCATATAATAGAAATCTAGATAATGTTATATATTGCATATATATTACTGTCACGTCTCTCTTTTGTAATAATACACTTTATTTATACAGCACTTTTCAAAAACAAAGTTATAAAGTGCTTTACATGGTTACATTAGGATTAAAACATTTCAGGACTGAGGCAAATAAAAGCAGGCAATTAAAATACAGCAATACATTGAAATAAATTAAATCCCCAACAATAAAGATAAATACTAACAACAGATACGACCTGTTGGAAATCAAACGAAGCGCTAGAATTAATAAAAGATACGTTTGGAAATCTTAAAATCAATTATAGAACTAACGTAACCAGTCAAGAGGCAAAACAGGTCTGATGTGATCTGGGTTCTCCAACGTTACCTACCCTAGCTTTAAGGGAGGCTACATACAGGCAGCCCGACAAGGCCTGAAGACACTGTTCAGGGCTGAAAAAACACTTGCACTGTGTCTACATGTTCTTTGGTCAAAAATACATATTTAATCTGTATTTTTACTTTATATTATACAGTTAATCGAACATCAGCCAAAGATAAAACAAAGAGGTCTTTGTAGTAAAGATGCAAATACAACATTATCACACACACACATACATATATATCTATATATAAAAAGTTAAATAAATAAAACCATACTTTGTTTGTTTTGTAGTCTGGAGACTCTGCAGCAGGATGGAGCTCAGAGAAGACGACTCAGGTTTGGTTCTTTCAGGTAAACGTCTGGTCGACGCCTTCAGAGGGAAACTGACCAATGAGAACACGTTTAGAGTTACAGGTTAAGTCAGTGGAAATTATCAGAGGGGGGAGGTTCACACCAGAGGGGCTGCTTTACTTATCAGACTAGTGGAACCAGTTATACAGTGATGGCGGCCGGAAAGCTCCAAAGGCATTCAGATGAAACTGCCCCAACAAGCCAGTAACCTGAGCAGATAATATATCTGCTAACCACTTTATGCAGTGTATTTGTAGTTCAGTCAGTAAAACCAAAAGACTTCCATTATGCCCTTACAGCACATCTGTATAAGCACACAGTCGCTCAGGACAAACCTGCGTTTTGCTGAAAGCTGCATTTGAACCTTCAGCCACGACAGATCGACAGACGACTGCAGGACACGGTACAGAATATTTAAGGAAACCATCTGGAAAGTAATGAAAAAAGTACAAAAAGTACAAAACCAACAGCAGTCGTTGCAGATTAGTGCAGATCACTAACAGGTTGCTTCACTCACAGGAGGGGGAGGATTGACAGACAGTGAGCGTTAAAGAGTGATGATACTCACAGAAGCTTGAGGTAGGGTTCAGGACCGGGTCTGTGTCACAGGGCTGTTCTGACACCGCGTGCCTGGTGTTCATTTGCCGGCCTGCGGGTAGAAACTGTTGTCAGGAGGAGGGGGGACAGGTTGAGTCCAGGATGTGATGGATCTGCAGTGATGTTTCCTGACTCTGGACGAGTCCTGAATGGAGGGCAGGTCAGCACAGATGATGCGGTCCTGATCCAAACCAGGCACAGGACAGACTGGAACTGGATCAGCAGCTGTTCGTTGAACAAAGGGTACTGTGGGTGACCGGTAGAGCGGGGTGTAATGAAATAAGAATAATAATACAGTCTACAGCCGTCACTGGAAGCAGTAATTGTTAATCAGTCTAATCTGTTCTTTTTGCTTGAAAATCCATTTTTGGAGGTGGAGGTCTGCGTAACGGGGGCATTGCACCCAGGTGCCCCCCGTTGGCGACTGGCCCGTGTTGAACAAACGTCCCGTCAGTATCAGTCAGCTGAGCCACATTTTCAAAAGCTTTTTAAAAAAAAACAAAACAAAAAAAATAATCCTTGTTGTATTTTACGGTTGTGTGTTTTCTGTGCACCTGTGAAGCACCTTGTAACTCTGGTATTGAAAGGTGCTACAGCAACTAAAGCCGCGTTTCCACCCAAAGTACCTGGAACTATTAGACCCAGGAACTACTTTTCAAAGAACTAAAAGTTCCTTCGGCCCGTTGTTGTGTGCGCTTCAGATAAATGTTTGACATGTAATGCCTGGTGCTTTCCATTTGCTGAATATTATCGGCTTATTTTGAACATGAAAGGCTGGATTACATCGTATTGGAGTGCATTTATTTGGGGTCGGGGGGTGTCCAGGTTCCACTAAGCTGTCGGAGTCACTGCTGTAATGGAGAACTGACAGAAACGGTAGATCTGATATTGATAATTCCTGATGTTCAGATTGTCTGATATCATCCATGTCGTCGTGTACTGTTCGTGGGACGGTAGAATCGGACCTTTGGGGCAGCCAGACCTCCAGTGTCTTTGGGTTTCTGTAGCGTTGATAATCTGATCTGGGTTTTTATGTTTCCAGTAGAACGTGTTAATGACAGCCTCGGGCGTTGAACCAGTGTTTATTTTGGTCATTTTTACTGCTGCTGTTGCAGAGGATGAGCTCCTTCCTGAGGTTTAGGAGAGAGAGCTGACAGCGTGGAGGAGACATCACCTGTTGTTATTGTGAAAGGTGGTTTTTCGTTGCAGCCTTCCGGTCACAGAACTGTTGCTTTAGAGCCGTTTGTAGAACATCTGAAACTGGAGATTTCTTTCACACAGTTTAAAGCCGATCAGCTTCATATTAGTATCACAAAAACACTGTGCTGTCAAACAACGTCAGTTCAATGACTGAGCATTCTGATCGGACTGTACAAACCAAAGATCTCATAGCAGCACGAGTAGTCTATAAACACGACTACAACAATCAAAGCTGGATATTAAAACTGCTTACTCACCTGTGGATTAATCCAGGTGACAAACAGGTCATCAGGAGGAGGAGAGGTTCTGATTGGCTGAAGCAGCACAGAGGCGATGTCACCTCAGTCCTCCTTCCTTTGTGCGAATGCAACATTGCTGCCGTCGGCCAAGTCCGGCTCGGAGACCCAGAACACGTCTGCACAGTCCAGGTTCCTGCTGGAGGCGGAGTCCGTACGTTAAACACAGTTTAGCTTGGTAGGGTCATCGCTTTGCGTCTCTTTGTGGCTGTTCTGTGTGGTTTGACTGACTTTCTGACAAGAAACGTTAACAGTTGCGTCAAACAGAGGCCCTGACCCGGCGGGTCCCCGGCGAGCCCCCTCCCTGACCCAGCGGGCCCCCGGTCGAGCCCCCTCCCTGACCCGGCAGGCCCCCGGCCTGTGCCAGGCGAGCCCCCAGCAAGCCCCCCCCCTGACCCGGCGCGCACCCTCCCTGACCCGGCAGGCCCCTGGCCTGTGCCCGGTGAGCCCCCAGCAAGCCCCTCCTTGACCCGGCGAGCCCCTGACCCGGCGAGCACCCTCCTGACCCGGCAGGCCCCTGGCCTGTGCCCGGTGAGCCCCCAGCAAGCCCCCCCCCCGACCCGGCGCGCACCCTCCCTGACCCGGCAGGCCCCTGGCCTGTGCCCGGTGAGCCCCAGCAAGCCCCTGACCCGGTGCGCACCCTCCCTGACCCGGCAGGCCCCTGGCCTGTGCCCGGTGAGCCCCCAGCAAGCCCCCTCCTTGACCCGGTGGGCTACCTCCCCGTGCCCAGTGGGCCCAATCAGTTGTCTATCTTGATAAACACACACCTTATGAAGTGGAATGTGAAACTTCCTAAACCCTCAGGTACAGATGTCAGAGCACAGGTGAAAAACGTATTCTCAGATGTTATAATCACGTGTGATCCATCCTAACATGTGCATCTTTAAAGATGCGAGTGTACAGCTGCACAGTCAGTTCACACGTGAGTTTTTCATGACATCAATGCAGAGAACAATGATGAAGTCTACCTGCGAGCCAGAGAGACTCTAAAACTACTTCCTGCCGGTTTAAGTTGGTTTACTCCTTCATGAGATAGTAATAATGACGCACTTCATTTATAAATGACCTTGCGCCTTCACACAGCAATAAAAACCAGACAAAAGAACAGAAAAGAACCCTATTAAAGCAGAGCTGAAATCATAATGCAGGATACATGTTGAAAACATAAATCAACGATTCAGAAGTAAAATCTAAAGCAGCTTCAGTCTGAGGTGAGAAAACAACAGAAGAAGTTATAGCCCAGACAAACAAACACTTCCTGTCTGATTTCATCAGCTGCAGCTGTTTCATGTATAAATCATGTTAATGGACATTTAAGTACAATTCCTGTTTATTATCTAACACTGCGGTGACGCAGCGCAGGGGGCGGGGCCTCCACTCCCGCGAGGACCACTCCGGTGAGGAAGAGGAGGAAATGATGTCTCACTCTCCTCACATTCCTGCGAACCAAAGCAGCAACAGAAAACAGTGGCAGTGATCAAGTCAGTTATTGAGCCCCAAAATTCACCAAAGATCATAATTTTTGTGCACAAATGATGATAATTTCCCACTGACTGGACTTTAAGTGCACACGACACTCCGCTGGGCCAAATGCACCAAAGTGAGTTTACTTTGTAAAATTACACACACAGCACATGTTGGGGTTTTTAAAGGCTGAGTCTGATCTTTATTTAAAAACAGTTTTTAGGCAATAAACATAAATAAATAAAGTACAATTACCGGGATTTAACAGGCCCATTCTGCACCAGAATTACATACAGTGCACAGAAACAGCATTTACACCATAATGTGGAGCGAAGAAATGTACACACGCACTTTAAAGATTAAATGAATAAATAAAATGTGGAATTTTGTCGTTTTTTTTTTTTTTTTAAATATAACTATACATTTTTTGGTGACTAATAATTGTTGTCGGTGGGTCCTCCACTCAGAGGAAAAATAATCTCTTGAAATAATCGCAGATTTTGAGAATAAAAAAAAAAACTTTTAATAAAAAAGTTTAATAAAGTTAAAAAAAATGTACGAAAATAAAGTTGTAATTTTACAATAATAAGTTGTTTTTTTTAAGTATAATATCACGTGATCAAGTCGTAATTTTACAAGAAACTGATTCGAAGTATTTTGAGACTAAAGCTGTAATTTTGCAGCAGACTAGGACCGGAGTTGGACCGGAGTTGGACCGGAAAGCTGAGCGCAGTAACGGAGCGACAGCCTCGAGCACGGAGTGCGTCATCTTTTCATAAACGATCTTTGTCCAGTCTCATCGCGAGCTCCTCCGCGCAGCCTCCCTGCATCCTAGCGCGAGCATCATTCACTGCGCACCGAGCACCGACAGAGACACCGACCCACCGAGCGGACGACGGCTCCGTTAGCGGACATATGAAGTCTCTCTCTCCCGGACCAGCGGCTTGTTTTCGGTGATTTCTCTCCTCGTCGCTTCTCTATGGATGTGAAATAAAAGCGGGCGGTAGTTAGTCGGTGTCCTCTCCATCTCTCTGCACTTCTCCCGCTCCGTCAGGACCGCATCCTGCCCAGATCCACAAAATGGCGGACATCATCGAGCTGGGACCCGCCTACGGTGAGAGCCAGGCCCTTTCTGCTTCATCTGTCTGCCGTTTAGCGTCGAAATAACTCCGTTAAAATACCCCGAGTCTCATTTTAATCAGGATATTGTGATGTTTTACCGTCAGTTTAACGGGTGCGTTGGACCAACACGTCCTGTGGCGTCTTAATTGGTTGTCTACACCCGGTTAATGAAGCGTTATCACGCCGACACCCGTTATTTTGCTTTAAATTATTATCTAGAAACAGCTAGCTGTCACTCACAGTCGTTACTGACTCGACTAAATTAAAAAAGGTGATTATTTTGCACCAGAAAAGGTTGGAATCGATGGATAAAAATCATAAAATATCAACCCTTTTAAAAAAAAAATCATTTTATTAACAAGCAAACACAGGATGGTTAAATGAAATAAAATGGCTGTTCAGGTTGAAGTGGAGCTTCTCCCGCTCAACGCTGCGATAAGCGCGAGCTAATAAAAACAACATCGTCCCGACAGACGCGCGAACTGGGCGTTCTCGTGCTCCTACGCACCGTCTGCCTCTCGTGGGCCTGCGTGTGCGTGCGCGTGCCAGTCGGGGTGGGTATCGGGTGACGTCATGTCTGTACCCTGCGTTGTTTTCTGGGGGACGCAGAAACCCGACGCACCTGCAGACAGTACTGTTCAATATCTCCGTTTCCCCGTGAAGAGTCGATAAACTGCACGAGCCACAGAAACGCAAGACTAATTATGATTCATCAGAAACTTCCAACATTAATAAAAAAAAACAGGGAGAAGCTGCTAAATCCTCACCTTGGAGAATAAATCAGATAATAAATAAAGTTTAGATGGTTTTGCTTTAAAAAAATAAACAATTAATCAATGATTTCAGTCGTAGTCGTCTGGACGCTGTTTTCAGAATCAAGACGTTTCGGCTCCCATCCGGAAGTCATTCTCAAATGTGAAAAAATGGGACGGGAACTCAGAAATTTAAGCTACTCTGTGTTACATAAGCCCCGCCCTCAGGAAGGAGTCTACCTGAGTATCTGTTGATTAGCTAGTTTCACCTGAAACTGACCTAATAGTTTCCATGATGGCCCAGTAATCAGTAATCAGGCCTGTTGTTTTCTGGCTGCACCTCCCTCATCACTGTTAAGTACCTGATTAGTTTACTGGGCCATCATGGAAACTATTAGGTCAGTTTCAGGTGAAACTAGCTAATCAACAGATACTCAGGTAGACTCCTTCCTGAGGGCGGGGCTTATGTAACACAGAGTAGCTTAAATTTCTGAGGTCCCGGTCCATTTTTTCACAATTGCGAATGACTTCCGGATGGGAGCCGAAACGTCTTGATTCTGAAAACAGCGTCCGGACGACCACGACTGAAACCTTTTCTACGATGGACCAGTCCTGGACGAATGAGGGACGACACCGTCTTAATTAATCAATAACCAAAACAGCTGCGGATTCAGATTGTTTCAGCTGTAATTATAAAAATCAATGTTCCAATATAGACGCATGCTGTCACATGACAGAGATAAAACTATTTCAGATCTGTGATCGTTTAAATAAAGATGAGTCCGTCCCACGGGACAAGATGTCTGCGGGCCTCAGCTTGGACTCCGGACGGTCTTCACTGTTTTCGGACATTTCGTCGACTAAATAATTAACCGATAAAGCATCAAATATACAAGGGGGAGGGAAAGTACAACACCACTGTAAGTCAGTCAGTCACATGACAACTGTTTATTAGTCATTAATATTTATTGTGTATCTGAGCAGTTAATCTTTATGCAGGCGCACAACGGGGAGGGGAGTCGCTCAGGTACGGCTACAAACTAAAAGCTTTCGAGAGTATTTACGATGGATTATATTCATGTAATATTTATTATTATATAAACAGTTAAAGTGCATTTATTTGGACTGTGTCAGATTTGACAGCTCGTCACAGGAACAAGCCGCGTTGCCGAGGACCGTTTGAAGATGTAGAAGTGCAGCGGTCGTTCTTGAACATGTGACAGGCACCTGCTGCACGCTGGTCCCCGAGCGTCTGATCTGAGGTCAGATCTGAGGCGTCAGAAGATCAACCTGCAGCAGTTCTGATAAACAGATTGATCGTAACTCATTTGTTTTGACGTCACCTCGGGGGTTCTCAGACCGAGCGATTGATCGATCGGTTGTTATTTTATCAGCAGCCTTCAGTTAAATAATGGAGGCGAACACACCAGCTGCTGCAGTGGGTGAAATGAGGGCTATTAATAGAAATATGGAGCGAATCAGACGACATCGTGCTGCGAAGTGAAACACATGACAGACAGCTCTGACATGCAGGTACATGAGGACAGTAAGGTGCCATTGAGTTTTAGTGCTAATGAAGCATTTGTTTGAATAAGCGGTCCAGTTCAGTCCAGTCCAGCTCCCGGGACCTGACCTGCGGTCGGTTTAACGTTGACTACATCTCTCAGCACTCTTCCTCACCTGTTGGACGTGACGGAGCTCAGCTTTAATTCCACTTTATCAGGTTTTCACCTTCCTTTGCTCTCCAC
Source organism: Siniperca chuatsi (assembly GCF_020085105.1). NCBI lineage: Eukaryota > Metazoa > Chordata > Actinopteri > Centrarchiformes > Sinipercidae > Siniperca > Siniperca chuatsi. The sequence goes on from NC_058050.1 coordinate 659,748, forward strand.
ATGACTCGCGTTCAGACTGAGGAGGGAATAAAAAAAACGCAGCGACTGACGCTCGTTTCATCAGCGATTAACCGTCGCAGTCAGTTCGGGAGGTGGAGCCAGTGCAGACAGCACGCAGACGGTGCAAAGAACAAAACACGACTCTATTTACCTGCTGTGAAGGGAGACAACACAACTGAGGGCGGCTGAGTTCAGGTAAATGTCCAACACGGGGGCCGGTGGGGCCGACCACATGGGGGGCCGGTGGGGCCGACCGCGGGGCACGTGGTACAACGACGAGCTGACGCCGAACAACAGGAAGACACGGACTAAATACACTCAGGTAGGGGAGACAACGAGACACAGGTGGAACCAATAAGGGCACGCAAACTAATCCCAAGCAGGAAGTAAAGCCGCACAAGACACACGAGGGAGAACTCTTACCAAAATAAAACAGGAAACAACAACACAGACACAAAACCACGACATTAATACGCCCATTATTTATTTGATTAACCGTTTGGCGGATACAGAAAGGAAATGTCCCAACAGTCCAAAACTCAAAGATTTTCAGTTTACTGACATAAAACAGAGAGAAACTACGTAATATTTGGCTTATTAGCTTTAACGTGACAGAAACGATTCATAGATTATCAACTTTTCATCATAGATGAATCTTTTTGGTTGAAAACATGGTGGAAAAGGTTTGTTTGGTCTCTTTTTTCCCCCCCCGAAGTGCTGGGTTCACTAAAATAATGTGTTTCAGTGCAGCGCTGGATTCCTATTGGCTCTTATCCAGCCAATAGAAAGAGAGGGCACGCGATGCGATGAGTTATTGTTGTTGCTGCAGATCGGCTCGTCTCTCTGCCACAGCGAGTTTAACCTGAATGTAACTCAGCTCAGCGCGCGTGTGTGTGTGTGTGTGTGTGTGTGTGTGTGTGTGTGTGTTGCTAGGCAGCGAGCTCAGCTGCTTTCAGCTCTTTCCAAAACATGACATCATCCGATGGAGCCGACAACAACAGGAAGGAGGGTTTTAGGAGTCCAGGAGTTTGGTTGGGATTATTGGAGCTAAAAGTAAACGAGTTTTCTCTTACAGTGTAATCAGTGATCTTATAATTAACTGGTAATGGAGTCAGCAGGAAAATCATTCCGGTTGTTTAATAGATGTGATTAATGTGGGCCGAGTTACTGCTGGGGTCGTCGTCGCAGCAGTATTGTCGTCAGGGCTGCGACTAACGCTTGTTTCCGTTATTCATTAATCTGTCTGAAAACAGTGAAAGTGAACGTTGTGTCTTTGCTTAAGCGGCTGTTCGAGGGTTCGCACGTGGTTCAGAAAGACCGCGCTGGCCCGAGTGTTGACACTGGGCGTCTGACACTCGAGGACCAGACAGCTACGTGTCATTCGTAACTTCAGATGTTGTTTTTAAAGGCAGAGCAAGTGTTGCATTATGGGTTGTTTGTTTGCAGCCTTAACGAGAGTCGAGGCGGAGCCGTGCTTCTCTGGAGATCCAGCCGGGAGAAAGGTGTTGTGGGTAACCGTAGGCCAGCCTACACGCATCAGAGCGTCAAGCACGTCGATTCAGCTCCTGTGGGGAGGCGGGTTTGACCCCGTACATGTTCGCCCCCTCCAGAAGAACAACTGACCCTGAGAGTCCGGTTCTGTAACGCTGTTTGCTGCCTGGCGTCTGTGCTGTCGCAGGAAGCGATGCTGACTGGAGAGGCAGCGGCGAAACAGCTGTTCCTTCTGCTCTCCACAATACTCCTCTGTGCACAGCAAACAAAGACCTCCACAAGCTCCTGCTGCTCCTCCTGCCCCCCGCTCCCCCTCCCCCTCCTCCTCCCAGCAGGGAGCCGTCCAGTTAAACACCTCTGATGTTTCTAATGAGACCTCAGGAGGGTCGACGTGGTGACATCACTGTGTTTTTAAATGATGTTGCTGTTTATAAACTATGATGTCACCGTGTGTCCTGACATCACTTTTCAAAAAAAGGATGATGTCATCACCACTGACTCAGATCTCTCCAGCCCTCCACAGGACTGTGGTGAATGCTGTCTAGTTGCATTATGGGAAATGTAGGATCCAGTGTTTCTAATCTCTCACATCGTCACAGCATATCTATATATATCTATATATATCTATATATCTATCTATCTCTATATATATATCTATCTATATCTATATCTATATATATATCTATATCTATATCTATATATATATATAAATATATAAAACTAGAGAAAAGGTCAGGACTTATTAACTGATGAGTTTTTTCTGTCCCTGGTCAGCATGATGATGTCAGCATGTGTGGGGACAAGGTCACCTGATGATGTCAGAATGATGTCGGCACATTTTTGCGATGGCGTCGCTGTAAGAAGAGAAAACATGTTTCTAGGGCTGCAGCTGATATTTGTTTGTTTTCATCAACAGTTAATGGACGAATTGTTTCCAAATGGCTGCCGGGTTAAAGTGTGTCGCTCCTCAGACTCACCGCCTCGAACGAGCGCTAGCAGCCACGACGTCATCGTTAGCAGCACGGGAGCGTTTAAAAAAACTACTGCAACATTAACATTAACAACTACCGTGAAATAAATCTGAGACTTTTTTAGCATTTTTGCCTAAAAAACATCGATTATCAGAATTATTGCTGGCACATTTTATGTCAATCAACCAATAAATAAACTGTTGGTAGTTTCAGGTCTAACGTGTCCTCCTTCTGTGTCTCTGTCTCAGCCATGTCTCCGGTCCTGGCGGGCTTCCTGGGAGCTGGTGTTCTGGTTTTGGTCGTAGTGGTTCTGGTTCTGCTCTGGTCTTTCTGTCAGCGCCGTTACCTGCGCATCTCTGGACGCTACAAGCTGCATGGCGACCGTTACTGCGACGCCGAAGACCCCCCCTACAAGTTCATCCACATGTTGAAGGGCATCAGCATTTACCCAGAATCCCTCAGCAGCAGCAAGAGGATCGTACGCAGCATCCGGCGCGTGGACCGCTCTGACCGCGAGGGAGAGCGAGGCGGCCCCGCCGCCGCCACAGCGAGGGGCATGGTGCTGGTGGACGCCGAGAACAACATCCTCGACGTCCCGGGGCAGCTGCAGATGAGTCACCTGGTTCCCCCCGCCGGGTCGGGCCCCGCCCACGGCCAGGCCCGGGTGGAGCGGGCTCTGCCGGTCCGCGCCGACTACTGCTGCTTGGACAGCAGCTCGGCCAGCAGCAGCCAGACCAGCAGCAAGACGGCGTCCCCCTTCACCCCCGCGTCCTCGGAGCCCGAGCCGGAGCCCAGCCTGGGCGCCATCAGCCTCACCGTCGACTACAACTTCCCCAAGAAGGCCCTGGTGGTGACCATCGTCGGGGCCCGGGGCCTACCCGCCATGGACGAGCAGGCGGGCAGCTCGGACCCGTACGTGAAGATGACCATCCTGCCGGAGAAGAAGCACCGCGTCAAGACCCGCGTGCTGAGGAAGACCCTGGACCCGCTGTTCGACGAGACCTTCACCTTCTACGGCGTGGCCTACAGCTCGCTGCCCGAGCTCACCCTGCACTTCCTGGTCCTCAGCTTCGACCGCTTCGCCCGAGATGATGTCATCGGGGAGGCCGTGGTGCCGCTGAAGGGCGTGGACCCGAGCACGGGCCGAGTCCACCTGAGCCAGCAGATCACCAAGAGGAACATGCAGGTGAGTGACGGCAGCTGTGGTAGAGACGTTAAAGGATAATTCTGTATATTATTGATGATCGTCTAACATAAGAAAAGGCAGCGCCGGCTCCAGTGCAGCTGCATCAGACTGTGGTTGTGCTTCCAGGTGTGGATGTGATCGGGGCTGACGCGCTGACCACCTTTATGTCTCCGAGGCGGTTTTTCAGTCTGAGCAACAGACAAAAACTCCACGAAGAGCCAGAACAGAGAGCATTTCATCGTGTCAGCACAGATCCTCCCGACAGTGTCTCTCCTCTGTGTGTCTGTTGTTGTTGTTGCTGCTGCTTGTGACTGACTGCTGCTGTCAGCGCTGCGTGTCACCATGGCAACAGGCCGGCTGACCTCAGACCTCGTGTCAGTGACAGCCTCCCCGTTGTTGTGTCTTTATCAGGTTAGAGGGGACGTGTCCCGCCGAGGGCTCACTCTGACACAAGTCACAGTTACAGATCAGCATCGTCTGTGTGACATCGGAGGGTTCAAAATGTTAAGAAATCATTTCTGTTAGGAGGAAACAGTCGTCATGACAACAGACACACAGAGAGTGGGCGGGGCAAAGCGTGGCTGGTGCGAATCACTGCACTGTGCAGCTCTACGATGAAATAAGAAATAATGGAAAATAATAGAAAATCAATATGTGGCGGTCAGTGTTGATATTGTGAAGCTCAGCCTGAAACATCTGCAGCAGTAAAATGCAACACACACATGAATGCAGCAGGAATATGAATCCAGAAACATCAGATATAATAAAACACTGACAGGAAGCGTTTTACTGCACAGGGACGACTCTCACTGTCACACTTTAAGGAACTTTAGCTGATTATACTTTTACTTTTACTGCAGTGAGGTTTGACTGCAGGACTTTTGCTTGTAACAGAGTATTTTCACAGAGTGGCGTCAGTACTTTTACTGCAGTAACGGGTCTGAGCACCGCTGTTGTTTCGTGTCACTTTGAGGAGACGGCATCGCAGCATCGTGTGTGTGACAGACTGACCGAACGTCTCTGTGTTTTCAGTGTGAGAGTCGTGGAGAGCTGCTGGCGTCTCTGTCCTACCAGCCGGTGTCTCACCGTCTCAGCGTGGTCGTCCTGAAAGCTCGACACCTCCCCAAGATGGACATCACCGGCCTGTCAGCAAGTGAGTACGCCCAGCTGGTGAAATATTCACAGTAGCTGTCTGTGTGTTCTCCAGACTTAACTTTATTGTCCCCGAGGGGAAATTTGTCTCACAGGGTCCAAAATTTACTTTTTGTCTCATCTGCCAAACCTAGTTTTTACCGGCCATAAAACTGCATCATGCATCATTTAGTATGCAAACTCATCTTTAGCAACAATTGTGAATAAATAACATCAGATGTACAACTTTTATTCTGAACGTTTTCAATAAAAAACACTGTGAATGAATTACGTTGACGCACTTTAACTCGTGCTGTTCGTCCGCCTCATCAGCAGACAGGTCTGCGTCTCAACACCAGAGCAGCGGGTCACAGATTTGGGGGTTTTATGGCCAGGAAGCTACACAGTAGCACAGGGCCATATGATACCAAATTCAACATCACTTTAAAGAGTAACTACACACCCAAACTCTGCAGCTCCCTCCATCCCAGCACATTCAAAAGATGCAGCAGAGGACAGCCGCTGCAGGGGGCGTGGCCTCGTGGCTACGTGGTGTGTGACGCGGGAGGTAAGGAGACACCGACCGGGGTGACAGACTGACCCCAGATCAGTGTAGCAGGGCAGCCGCTGTCAGCCTCTCCGTGTCCTCGCTGCTCCGAAGCTCCTTCGTGGCTCGTGTAAAGGTGTCTGTGCACCTGTGTTGGAGCTGAGCTAACAACATATCCCAGCCCTACTTCAAACTTAACCCACTGTTTTTTATTATTTTGCAACAATTAGTCGATTCACTGAGTAATCGATCAAGTATCTTGCTAATTAAATCATCGTTTCAGACATTTTTTAAGCAAAAATGCCAAAACTTGCTGGTTTTCGCTTCTCAGTTGGGAGGATTTGATGCTTTTCCTTTTCAGACATGATGGTAAACTTTTCATCGGACAAAACATTTGAAGACATTTTCACTGTCGGACATTTTGTAGACAAATCGATGAATCGATTCGTTGAGAAAAGAGTCGTTTGTTATATTTTATACCGTGACGTTAGTTTTTCTGTCGTTCTTTTTTTTTGTTTTTTATTGTGTAAATGATTTTTAACGCTGGTTTTGAGAAGTCCTTCACAGATCGACGTTATTGTTTTCCTCATTTGCTCCTCAGACCCCTACGTGAAGGTGAACGTCTTCTACGGCCGGAAGCGCATCGCCAAGAAGAAGACCCACGTGAAGAAGTGCACGCTGAACCCGGTCTTCAACGAGTCCTTCATCTACGACATCCCGCCCGAGCTGCTACCTGAGATCTCCGTGGAGTTCCTGGTGGTCGACTTCGACCGGACCACCAAGAACGAGGTGCTGGGCCGCCTGCTGCTCGGCCTCCACAGCCCCGCCCCCTCCGGAGCCTCCCACTGGAGGGAGGTCTGCGAAAACCCCCGCCGGCAGATCTCCAAATGGCACAACCTGAGCGAGTACTGAGGGACGACCACCAGAAACCAGCTGACACCACCGACCGGCTGGGACTCCACCAGTGAAACCACTGGGAAATAAAGACTCAGTGTACAGCACACACACACACACACACATACACACACACACACACACACACACACAACATACACACACACACTGTTGTGATCATAGTTAAACACTCTCTCTCTCTCTCTGTCTCTATTATCTCTCTCTACCACCACTACATTCGCAAGTCTAAGAAAAACCCTGCAGTTCTTTATTACAGCGAACAAACAAAAGAAAAGGAGCTGTTTTTAAAAAGAGAAACCATGAAATCCATTTCTAAGACTGTTCTCGTGTCTCCTGGCTGCCCGTGTGTGTAGACGGGGAAGAAATGCTCGAATATGATTTAAAAAGAAAAAGATTCCCCCCCTTGCTGTTGTCGTCATGCAGTTCATCGCATGTCTGTCCGAAGAGAAAAACAAAACGACTCCGAATGAAGAGTCGTGAACTGCTGACATCACACTGACTGACAGGAAGGCATTTCAGAAAAACAAGTGATGAAAATTTAAATACTCACTAACACTGCTTATACCTAAACGCTGAATATATCCAAGTATAATTACTCTTCAGTAGGACCAAATAAGAAACTGCTGCAAACCGCCCACGTCTCGACCCTGATACTCGACCACAAGATGAAATATTGTCCATTTTTTGGGGCTAATGGTTGTTTTAGTCAGCAGCATGCTCCCTGCCTGCAGTGTGACGGCTCCACTCCTCTTCAAGAAGAGTAAACATCATTTCCACTCATCGCTCCTGCAGCAGAACGTACGACTGCGCCTCGATCCTGCAGGACGTTTCTTCCAACGCCCTCGTTTTAGTGTGGATGTGGATTTAAAAACTGGTCTCCTGACTGAAGACTACTGTAGATGCTAGCAAATCAGCTTTCTGCTCAGGAAGACGAGCAGACCGAGAGACGATGTAAAATACTTGTTTGTAACACGAATGATATTTAATTTACAAAATTCTCAAGATCCTCTGAAGGAAGCAGGAAGCAGCTGTGGTGGCTGATGGTTGTTTTAAGCCTGTGATCTTGAGATGAACTGATTTGTCTTCATCCTGACTTCATTATCTCACTATCTGCTCTGAGCGGCAGCAGGTCTTCGTGGATCCTTCAGTCCTACGAACTAGTTTCAAACAGTGATTCACTAAACCAGGTTGCACCGTTAAAACTGAACAAACGTCTCGGCGAGTAAAGACTTTAGTAAATCTGTTGCTAGGAAACATCTGTAGCGCCGTCCAATCAGGAGCAGTCAGCTACGTAAACAGGAAGTGACTGCAGCATCAGGAGCTAGCATAACTTCCAAACATCACAGCTTCAGAGGCTGAAAGAGAAATCTGTAAATGTTAGTTTTATTTCTGTCTGCAGACACGCAGAAGTCTGTGTTTCAGAGTCAGCAGCATTCATACAGTTTAGAATGAGAGGAAATATCTGACTATGCTAAGCTAACTGACGTTATTTACTCATTTAGTCAAGTGTTATCAGCATAACGTTTCATAGTTTGAGGTGTGTTGTGTTATTTCAGTGAAATGTAATTTAAAATCACCAGACTGACGTCATTATTAAACAGCGTTTATCAGGTTTCAGGTCGACCGTACTCCGTATTAACTGTTTTACTCTTCCCTCTGAACGGCTCAGATGTTAGCATGCTAACGTTAGCTGTGTCAGCTGGTTCAGTTAGCGAACAACAGCTCCACCTGCAGTTAGTGGCTGTAAACATTTAGTTACAACTGATCTGCACGTGAGAACTAGTTAGTGAGCTGCGACCTGGTTTAAAGTAGTGACGATGAAGCTGCTCTTAGTGACAGCGACGACAGAGCGAGGGAAAGCCTGAACTGATGAACGGCTGCTGACAGACTGCTGGAGGTAAAACTGGTGTCATACAGGAAACATCATCGACATTCGGCCTTTTAATCTGCGCTCCGTGTGTGAAACATCAGTCATGGCCGAGTACTGGCCCCATTCAAAGTCCACATCCAGTCGAGGTGGAAACTCTTCAGTCACTGTGTAGTTTGTCCATTTTCATCATTCAGACGGCGACACAGACACTCAGCGCTGATTCTGTCTGTGCTTCAGTATCGTCAGTTCGTACTGAACGCCTCTGAATCAGCCGTCAGTAGCTCCCTGCAGCTGTGTCGGTATCTGTTCGTGTCAGCTGCTAAATGACAAGAAATGACAGAAGTAGAGAAATGCCAAAGAAATGTTTTGAAACAGTGTCTCCACCCTGTAGTTTGTCCACCAGAGAGACATGTTTATTTTTACCCTGTAAGATGTCCTGCTCAGCACGTCCTGGTCTGGTGAAGCCCGTGGAACGGTGCGGTTCAGGTCGGGTGAAGGTCGCGGTTACGGTTAATAAAAAGGTGGACAGGACGCGAGCGGAACGAAAGTCAGACACGATGCACAGCTTTACTGTCCACCTCTCTGAGGAAAGGACGCACTGGTTGCTGTGTTGGACTGGGATACATTTAGGTCTCAGATGCTGTCTCAGCGAGGATGACAGGTGGACAGGCACCAGGTGTGATTGCAGATTGAGCGTACTGTGTCCTCCTGAACGTTTATATCTACAGAGAACCTGATCAGCATTTGTTCCAGCTTTGAGACAACAGTCTTGATCTCAAGATGTTCCAATGAAACCAAACGTGGGTACTGTGTGGAACCTGGAGATAATGAGATAATGAAGTCGGGTCGACAAACATCAGTAACCACAGCTTCCCTTTGCTTCCTTTCTTTCTCTCTGTCTCATTTTGTGCATTTCGATTCTCTTCTCGGCCAGATTTGTCCTCTAACTTGCACTGGTTTGTAAAAGATTTCCCCCTGTGAACATTTCCCTGCAGAAATGATTTGATCCGCCAGCTGGTGGCGCTGTTACAGCTGTTTTGAATTGATTTGAGTGTGTTCATAAAGCCCAGTGGATATTTGTCAAAGTGAAGTTGAAATTAGTTTGAATATTTAGTTTGAGTGATGGGAGACTGTTCTCCACAGTCAGTACTCTCTGTTCTCCAACCTTTAGTCTCAAAAGCACATTTTAGTCCCAGTTTAAAGTTAATCCACCTTAAATCTGCTCATCGGCGAGGCCGACATTTCAGAGATTAATAACTCGTGTAAAACTAAATTTCACTTAGAGTCATAGAGCTGTAAAGACGTGCTGAGCCACAGACAGCGTTTATCATCAACAGAAAATCTGATAAATCGTCTGAAGCTGTAGACGGACGGACTGACTGTAGATTTGTACAGATATGAAGATGTTTGCTGGTTTCCTTCCTGTCTGATGTCCTCGGAGCTTTAGTGTGTTTGAGCGCCCCCTGCTGTAGACCTGGATGCTAACCTCTGTGTTAGGTTTGTTAACACTAATTGGACGTGCAAATAAAAAACAAGTTAGCCATGGATGCCTGGTGTGACGCCTCGTTTGTCAAACAAGTCACTGGTAACGAAGTCTTCTGTTTCTCTTCCCCTCTTCTGTCTTTATCTCCTCTGTTTCTCAGGAGCTCAACACCACGGCAACAAAGACGTCTGTGAATACTGTTAATTTACCGCACACGCATGTAAATTAACAGCTAATAAAAGATTTGATTGAAATCGGTCGTAGTGCCTTCCATGAATGCAACAAAAAAGGTTAGAAATGTGGCCCAACTTTCTTTAGTAAGTTACATTTAGTTTACATTCTAATATATTTATAAAATCTAACATCAGATTTTGTCAAGAACAGAAGAGTTCAGACCCGGACTGATTTCCATCGTTGTCCCTGGTGTTTGCAGTTATTACACTTCATCCCCTGAGGAGGTAGAAGTGGTGGAATGTAACTAAGTACTTTTACTCAAGTACAAACTCGAGGTACTTGTACTTTACTGCAGTATTTCCATTTCTTGCATCTTTCTGCTTCCACTCCGCCACGTCTCAGAGGGAAATATCGGACTTTTCACTACGTTTGTCTGACGGCTTCAGTTTACAGATCACAGTGTTTCAGCCCCTTCCTGTCCGGTGGAAACCTCGTATCTCCAGGTGTTTGTGACGAGCTGAAGGATGAAGAGTTTCCTTCATGTGCTGAGGAAACTCTCCTCCTCCTGAAGCTGAATAAACTCTTTAACCCCCCCTCGGATCAGCTGGGAAACGCATCGTCACAGAGCTGAAAACAGGCTGTTTCTCTGAGCTCAGGAAGACTTTTCAGAGATACGTGGTTCTCGCAGGACGGCGACGCTGCAGACACGTGATGACCTTATAGACCATGATGCATTGCTGCAGGTTAAACTGCCCAACAGGATATAAAGCAGTTTTGCAGATAATACTTAAAGTAAGGTTTTATTAAAGATTATTTGGGCATTTCCGCGTTATTTGATAGTGACAGTAGAGAGAGACAGGTAAGGCAGGGGCGGGAGAGGGGATGACAAAGGGCCCGGGCCGGACTCGAACCCGGTCCGCTACAGTGAGGACTCCGCCTTGATAGGTGGTGCGCGCTCTACCAGATGAGCTTCTGGGGCATGTGGATGATTTAGCGGCCTCTAGTGGTGAAACTGCAGTTTGCAACCATTTGAACACCGCTCGCCTCGCCCTCCCCTTCCAGGCGTGCAGGAGAAACTACGGTGGCCGTGAAACTCGTGAAAAACGCCAAAGGCCCTCTCTAGAGCCGGCGTTTGGTTTGTCCGTTCTGGGCTCCTGTAGAAACATGGCGGTGAAAACATACTTATAAAAAACATATTATATTCCATTTCTGCTGACAGCTGCTCGTAAATGTTACAGAACTTTCAACTGCATCTCAGTCTTCATCAGCAGATTCAGTTCAGTTTTATTTATATAGCGCCAATTCATAACAGAAGTTCTCATTGCGCTTTTCCTATAGAGCAGGTCCAGACCGAACTCTTTATATTATTTACAGAGACCCAACAAATCCCACCATGAGCAAGCGCTTGGCCACAGCGGCAAGGAAAAACTTCCTTTAAGAGGCAGATGATGAAGACTCTTAGCTGTGCTTCAAATCTGAGGGGGCGGATCCAAGATGGCGCTGTGAACAGTCTTCGAACCGAGCTCCGCTACCAATTTTAAAGTTGCCCTCCAGACACGTTTTAAAGTATGTAAAAATACTCTGATATGATTAATATTGTTTATCCCACATAAAAAGTAATAAATAAATAAAAGATCTGAACAGGGGCTGGAAGCACATCTAAGCTTTCTCCGCACTGAGAAACTGGATCTCTGAATGCCCCGCCCACCACCGCTGCAGGTGAGAGCATGGGGAATCGAGCTCTCACGTGGGTCAGAACGTTCGGCAGGTGCACAGTGAAAAACAACTTCACAGGTAATACTCAGATATTGACGTAAAAGGTCACTATATATGCCACGTAACTGAATTTAACATTGTAACTATCACTAATATTTATGGATATAACACTTTGACACTACAGAAGTTCCCTAATGTTGATGGCTTTAACATTGCTCTTGATCATGTCATTGATGGCTATCAAGGCAAAATACCAACTTAAGTGCTTATTTAAAGCTTTTCATGCGAAGATTTAATTTGATAGACATTTGGAGAGATAAGTGTCCTGATGAGAGAGAATACACATGTCTAACACAAGATCTTTTCAATCTAGAATTGATAACTGGGTTTTTTAGAGAATACAACACATTTTGACCGCAGATCACAAAGCTGTTCATATTCATATTCTTTTATTCCCCTCCTCTCGTCATATCCATACAGGAAATTAAATAGTTCGGTTTAAAAGTATTAAGCAGTAAAAGTTGAAATAAAGAGCAGTACGGGAATGAGGCTCAAACTGAAATAAAGTATTAAATGGGAACTTCAATTTGAAATTGTGAAGTACTTGAGGAAACACAGTTCTGATCTAGTCAAGTCAGGGAGGATAAATGAAGAGAATATAATATCGACCATCACTTCTCTTTCCAAAACGCCCCCCGAGTCTTTCAATGAATGACAAAGTGTTACGTTTAGTGTCAGACAAGAAAAACTGGGAACTGGACCCAAATGCAGATACATGATTTAAAGTTAGTGCTTACATTACGGCAGGCAGAGGTGAACCAACCAGGAGAGCAGTCCAAAAAGGTAGAAGACAAAATCCAAAATTCACAAGACATGAAACAGTCCCAGAAACCACGAGGAACAAAGGCCGGGACTCTTGACACCAGGTTCAACGACGAACAAAGGAAGACACAGACTTAAATACACACGGCGAGGGGAGATAACGAGACAGGTGAAATACAATCAAGAGACAGGAAGCAAAACTAAAAGACACACGAGGGAAGGAGACCATTTCAAAATAAAACAGGAAATGACTGAACACAAACCCAAAACCATGACACAAAGAAAATATCACAATAAGCTTGATAAGAGGCTTAAAGCGGAGGGGAGCTTTATTAGATCGAGACAACGACGGACTGAAGGTTCGATCCCGGCTTCCCCCGGGCCACATGTCGAAGTGTCACTGAACCCCAAACACTGAGGGCTTCGGTGTGTGACTGAGTCAGTTTCTTTGACCTGATGAGCAGTTGGCACCTGCCATCAGCGTGTAAATGTGATATGTAGTTGAATCACTCTGAATAGTCGAAAACGACTAGAAAGGCGCTATATAAGTACAGTCCATTTACCATTTAACTATTCAACAGTTTCATCCTCTTAAAATCATTGCAAAGCAACTATTAGCACTTTATATGCTAACAGTAATAGCTCTATTAAACGCTGGCACGATGTGGCGTAACACGGGGGATCAGACAGGGTTGCACGATTTTTTCCTGACCTCCTCCTCCTCCTCCTCCTCCTCCTCACCCAGCTTTTAACCAATCGTATTAAAAGAAGAGCTTTGAAAGGCATTACAATAGCAGAACAAGAAAATGATCCCATATTAGCGAGCTGGCAGACAACGCCGCTCTTTAAAAAAGGTTCTGCTCAGATATCTTGTGCTCTGGATATAATTCGTGTATTCTAAGGTTTTATACTTGAATGCAAACAAATGTGAATCACTGGCAGCGAAAGTTATTCGCTCGATATCAAACATTCCTGTTAAAGATACAGTCACATACTGATCGCCATCAACTCAAGCGCAAAGACAAGCAGAGCTTCTGATGGATCTGTCTTTAATAACAAAGCAGAGGACATTTCTAGGCTTACCTGTCGCTCTCTCATTACATATTGATCATAAGAAGAAAAATAAACAGAATCGAACATATTGTCGGGTTTCAGAGAGATTCTTTGCGGCCGTTTGGTGAAGATGGAGAAGCTGTATCTCCTCTGAGAAGCTGTTTTTGTCCGTGAGTCCGTGTGAAATGAACGTTAATTACTCGGTTGTTTGTTCTGTTGATAGCTGCAATTGTTTCCGGTGAGTTTGATCGGGGGCTAGACGTTAACCTGCCTGCTGAGAGCTAGCTTAGCCGCAGAGAGCTAGCTGCGTTATAGTCTGTCTTGATATTTTTAGGTGTTTCAGTAAACACGCCATCATGACGAAGCATTTGAAACAGTGACGAGTTAGCGGACAGAGAGAGGTTCAGTGTTGCTATCTGAGCTACAGGTGAAATAAAAGTGCTTTACAGTGATTTATAATATTCAGGGAACTTCATTGTTTTTAAGCACATTTATAGTCTTTTATCTGTTATAAAGTTAAATATTACTGTAGAGCTGAACTGATTAACCCAGTCGTTGTTCTCGCTGCTGTAATGTCTCTGATGCGACCAACTGAGCATGTGGACATCAGCAGCTCAGTCAGTGGAGCTGCAACAATTAGTCAATTCATCAATTAGTTGATCGGGTAATTAATCACATGACTTTGTTCATCTTCTCCTCAGAGGATTTCCTCTGTTGTACTTCTCAGTCAGCTGAATCTCTTCGTCACGGTGGACTCTGAGAAACGGAGACCACTTTTTCATATTTTCTGACATTTTATAGACCAAATAAATAAAACACTTCGTCTGGCAACCACCCGACTACAGAGCAGCTGCTTTCCTCCTCTTCATGAATGAATATAATATATAACTTCTCATGTTACACTGACTGCGCATCCTGTCCATATTGTCTGCGTGTATACGTAACTATATCTAATATAATTTAGTTTTCCTTTTATTCCTTCTTTTAGTGCTACTTTCATGTACTTTAAAATATTTGAGTACCTGTACATCATCTGCGTGTGAAGGGTGGAGCAGCTGTGTGTGGAGGGTGGAGCAGCTACACCTGCGTGTGGAGGGTGGAGCAGCTACACCTGCGTGTGGAGGGTGGAGCAGCTACACCTGCGTGTGAAGGGTGGAGCAGCTACACCTGCGTGTGAAGGGTGGAGCAGCTGCGTGTCGTATAATGAGAATAAAGCTGAACCTTGAGCTGATAGCATTTAAACTGCCAGCTCACCGCAAAAACCGCCGTATCATTTTATTTTGTATTTAAATCCCTAAAGCTGCACTTTGCAATGCTTTTTGATATTGACGATCAAGAAAGGCTGCAACTAACAATCATTTTCATTATTGATCAATCTGATTATTTCTTTGATTGAAATATCAGCAAATTGTGACGTCTTTAAATGTCTCGTTTTGTCTGACCAACAGTACGAAACCCAAAGACATTCAGCTTACTGCGATCGAAGAAAACCACAAAGTTTTCACATTTATGTCGTATGATTGTGTAGCGGTATATGGACCCAAATGCAGATGACCAGGAAGCGTAATGAGGTGAAGTAGCCGGATGGCTACAGTGTTTATCGAGGGTGATGTGGTTGACAGGCAGGTACAGGCAGACCGGTAAGCAGACAGGTAAACAAACAGGTAAAAGGCAGATCAGTTACTGGTTGATAGTGGTGGAAGCAGGGACGTGAGTCCAAGGTGGTAAATCAGTTCAAATAGGGAGCAGGCAAGTTACAAAATTCAGGATCCAGCCAAGGTCCAAGGGAGACAAAGAATCCAAAAAACAGAACTCACGGTAAAACTGCCGGGGAACTGGGCACAGGAACCAGGAACAACAAAAAGTGCACCAACTGGCGACACTCACAAGGGTCAGGAACAAAAACTCAAGGCAGGAATCACTCCGCAGGAACAACACCATGTGTAACAACGATGATCCAACACTGAACAAAGACAGAGACAAGGACTAAATACCCTCGGGGAGGTGAAACAACGAGACACAGGTGCAACCAATCAAGGAAGGGCCAACAATCAAAACTGGAGGGAAAACAAAGACAGGAAGTAAAAACCACAAGATACTCCAGGGAAGGAAAACACTACAAAATAAAACAGGAAGTGACAACACCTAAACTACCACAATTTAAGAATCAGAAACAAGAGAATTTTCTGTTGATTGAATAAATTCATTGAGTCATCAGTGCAGCTCTACACTAAATCATTTGACTCTGTAAAGTGTCTCAGGTGGAAGTGAAGTCACACAGAAATGTCTGTGCAGCTTTTTAGCCTCTTTTAGCTCCTAGTTTTAGTTCTGCAGCACTTTGGCTGCAGCTGAGTATTTTCATCATAGATTCATCTGCTGATTATTTTCTCAGTTAATTGTTTGCTCCATGAAATGTCAGAATTTCCTAGTTGATGTCTCCAGACATCTTGTTTTGTGCAACCAACAGTCAGAAACTCCAAAATACAGATTTTCTTTCACATAAGTCAAAGAAAAACAGCAAATGCTCAAAATAAAGAAGTTGGAAACTGCAGGTTTGTTGTGAGCAGTTTCGTGTAGAAACTATCGGTAGACAGAAAATAGTTCCCACATGAAACTGCTCACAACAAATCGCTTGGAGCGCCGCAAGCCGAGCGCCATGTAGTCCCGTTATATTCAACAAAGGCAGACGTCTCTACGGCCGATATCTCCAAAACTCTGCAGCTCGCAGCGAAACCGTCCAGATGGATAAACAGCGCTACAGGTGAGAGGAGACAGGTGTGTTTCTGATTCTGGGGTGAACTGTCCCTTTAATTCAAACAAGGCAGTCAGTTTGCATGCTTTTTTTAAAGTAAGGTTAACTAATCAGAATTTACAGTGTGAGTCTGTTTGTGAACTAACTCATCTTCATTCTGAGAATAAGTGATGTCATTCCTACGGCGAAGCCTTTGGAAATGAGCTGCTGTGCTGCTCTCACCACAGGACGCTTGTTGTCTGTATGACGTGATTATAACTGTGGGACAGACTGAAACGAAATGAACTTTTAATCCACAGGAATAGCAAAAACATCAGACGTAAAGTGAGAAACACCACACAATTATCTAGAGAGCAACATAAAATAAGTAAACTAATGTCAATGACTAAACACTGATTCTTAGAAAGCATTAGAGAAACAATCAGAGGAAATCAGTCTGATGGCAAAAGCAAACAGATGATTTGAGTTGTGTTTTGTTTTGTGATGAATTCAGATGATTGTAACATCTCATTACTCCTTTTCATTCCCCAGGAAGCTCGTTTCAACAAACAGACACACAAACTGACAACAGGCAAGATCCATTTTGTTCTGTCATCACGTTCGTTAGTGAGCCGCCACATGAGCCGCCGCTGGCGGAGACGTTTACCGGTGACAGTGGCGTCGCCTCAACACGAAGCTGCCACCTGAATGTTTTCTACTCAGAGCTGTGATGAGAGTCAGAGTCTGAGTGAATCTGGCTATTTTACCAACATGGATGTTGACAGACTGCAGAGCAGAGCTGCGACACAGCAGGCCGAAGTGGACAAAACACAGTCCAAGACAGTAAGACGGGAGACTCGTTCGCGACCGACACATCACCAGCAGGACGGTGTGTGTGGGACCGAGTCCGAATAAATATATGGTGATGGAGGAACATGTCACCCAGGGCAACAGAGCGGCTCGCTGATGTGTTTTAATAGTTTCTGGACAACGATGGAGGAAGAAGATCCATCAGCTGTGATTCACACACACACACCTGCTAGCAGAAACGTTCTGGTTGTGGTTCAGAAACTGCTGGTTGAGTCTGAACATGAGGGATTTGTTGACCCAAAAAAGTAGAATATCACCAGATATATTCTTCCATGATACTGACAAGTTCTTGATTATATATCTGAATGATGCTTCAGAGGCTGAACTTCTGCACTTTCCGCCAAATCAAGTGTGAAGAAGTGATTAAACCAGAATTTACGATCTTCTCCGTCACATGAAGGTTTCATCACAGGATCTGAGCTCTGGGACTGGGCGTCTGTTTTCCTGTGTTGTACTATGACACCAGGAAACTACCATGATTGTTTAACATATAACATCAGATGACCATCAGATGACTGTACAGTTGGCCAGAGGCGACCCTGAGCCGGGCAATATCACCTAAACTCAATATCACCGTGAATCGCCAGCCTGTCTCAGCAGAAAAACGGCCGTATAGGTCGATTATGCTACCAGCTTGTTACGACCGATATTTACGCTTATTGTTAGTAATTATGACGGGAGCAAAGGAGGGAGTCAGGTGACGTAGTATAAAGAGGGACACGGGACTTTCACCCAGGACACCGGGTTTCATGTCCCGTGTGAAACCAAGTCAACGTTGACTTATTTAAAGTTTTACGTTACATAACGTTACGTAGGTAACTTACGTCACGTGAGTTAAGTCACGTGACTTCCGTAACTTATTTTAACCCAAACCACGATCTTCTCATAAACCTAACCAAGTAGTTTTGTTGCCTAAACTTAACCTAAACTTAACAAAGTTAATCACAACGTCATGTGACTTACGTAATGTACTGAAGCGCAACACCTGTCGCTCGTACTTTCCAGCTGTCATATATGACCGTACATTTCCCTTGGTAACGATAAACAATATCTTATTTATATATTTAATGCCTCATTTATTTATTTCAGGATTTATTTCATTGCCATATTTATTTCTTTATGTATTTATTTATATAATATTGAATAAACTGGCGTTCTGTAGATACATACCGTCTGCCCACACGACATCTGTTTCCTGTCAGCTTTCTGACATTTTGTTAAAGGGTATTTTGGGGAGTTTTTCCTGATCTGAATCGAGGCCCGAGGACAGAGCGAGTCGTCAGCTGTGCAGACTGTAAAGCCCCTGGAAGCAAATGTGTGATTTGTGATGCTGGGCTGTATGAATAAAACTGACTTGACACAAGATTCTCTGTCCTCACAGCGCTTTAATTCTTTGTACTGAAAATAAACCGAAAACAGCTCTGCGGAGACTCTTCACGGCTGACCTCACTACATTCAGCTGCTGGTAAACTAAACTCTGAACTCTGATTGGCTCTCGAGGAGCTGTAGCGTCAAACTGACATCCACAGTTCAGTTTGTTAACAGTTGACCCGACAGTCTTCACACGTAGCTCTGAATCGTGGGAGAAGGTCGGTTACAGGGTCGTGATGTTGGAACACAAGCCTTTGTTTAATAATGACTTTGTTATTAGGCTGAGTGTCGTCTGTAAATACCCAGCTGTTTGATCTGTCACCAGCATCATGTGGCTCTTTACCACACTGACAGTTTGTGTTCATGTATCTTCTGTGCCTCAAATCTCACTGTGAAGCTCTGGTTATTAGTGCGGTTGTTTCTAGTTTCACTGTAGTTTCTCATCTTAAAGTCGGAGTTCGGGACTTTTACATATAAATGATCGTCCGTTACATTCGAGTCAAACGGGTTCACACAGTGCTGGTTAACCCTGTCACCGGCAGGTAAATCTGTCTCAGTATACAGGAGTTTTTAAATCTGCAGTCTGTGGCAACATTCCCGCGCTGGCGCACCGGTAATGATGCGTTTTAGGCCAACCAGCAGTGACTGGTTACCCAGAGAGGAAGCTGGGAGTAACCCAGAGCCATGTAGAGAGCGCCACGATCCGCCATCACTGTAGAACGTTTATTACTGAGAACTGTTTATGGTTTATTTAGTTTCTTATGACTATAGTTTGTGTTAATATGCTTTGACTGTATTGTATGCAGTCGTGCCAATAAAGCCAGTTGAATGTAATTGAACGGAGTTGATGCAACTCTCTCTCTCTACACGGCTCTGGAGCGACTGCAGCGACGCAGTGGCCTGCAGCAGCTGGGAGCAAAACCTAAGAAGCTCCGAAAAAAGCTTCTGATGCTGCAGATAAAACAGAAACTCGGCGTTCAGAGGAAGGATTACTGTCAAAACAAGGAAGTGGTGGACGGCGAGGACAAACATGGATAACCACTGGTGTAGCTTTAGCTTTTCCTTGTCAGAGAGCTGAGAGACGGGCTGAGGACACAGATGTCACATTACTGCTCTCGGACAGGCTGGTAAAATATTCGGAGTGCAGCTGTTACATTTACTCTACCTGAATAACGGATCACTGTCTCGAACTGTGGAAACTTATCTGTATTTCTGTAACTGTTTCTGTACCCGAGCCCGGAGCTCACTGCAGGCAAACATCGTCAGCAGGCGTCAACAGTGTTTGTGTAGACGGTGTAGTCCCGCATTCGTCCAGGAGTGATCTATTGTAGAAAAGGTTTCAGTCGTAGTCGTCTGGACGCTGTTTTCAGAATCAAGAAGTTTCGGCTCCCATCCGGAAGTCATTGTCAATTGTGAAAAATGGTCTGAGAACTCAGAAATTTAAGCTACTCCGTTTGTGTAGTTACTCTCGCTGCCAGAAGGGGGAGAAACACGTTCAGCACTGCAGCTTTAGGACATGCCGCTAGGGGGCGAGGCCTTAGTGCAGCATTAACTTTATTGGAATTGTCACTGGACAAAAGCGACAGTGTTTCTGCTCGGTGTGAGCATTAAAGTGTCAGGTTGTAGAAAGGAAGATTAAAACATGAGAACTGTGTGTGTGTGTATGCGTGTACTTGCCTACATAGTGAGGATCGAACAAGCTCGTTACCCGTTTGAAGGTTAAGACTTGGTTTTAAGGGTCAGGTTCGAATTAAGTTGAAGTTAGAGGTTAGGGAATACATTATGTCAATGAGGGTCCTCACAAGTTTAGAAGGATGTGTGTTAGTGTGTGTGTTTTGCTCCTGAATGACTTCCTTCAGTCCGGTAATTGATTGGTCGCCCGCAGAGGAACAAACAGCAGAGGACTGATTCACTTTCTCTGTTCAAAATAAAAAGCATCACCAGTGACGTCACACCGCCCTCGTCCAATCGGGTCGCTGATTTCAACCACAAAAACTGTCCAGACTCTTTAGCAGCAGATTATAAAGTTAGAGAACCTTGATCGTCTTCATCTTCATCGGTTCAGCTGCTTCATCAACACTTCGGACTCTGTGATGGGGTAAGACCTGAAACATTCACCACGGGAGTGTTAGATTAGTCAGTCGACAGCAAATCTAAACATATTGATGTGATAATCAATTATTCGAGTACATTTTTCGTTCGGTCGTCTTGTTCCAAACGTCTCCGATCTTCAAGTCTCTGTCCCTGCTGGTCCCACGAAAAACTGCTTATATTCATTTAGACGATAATCTGGTGAATATTCAGAACTTCATGTAACCAGCAAAGGGGCCTTACTGGGGTTCAAAAGCTATTTCACAGTTTCTGTTTTAATTGGGTTCAAAAATCAACGTGCAAAAGTGTCTCATATTTTCAATAATGGTTCAAATTCATAACGATCCTTAAACATGATTCATTCATCCTCACGTCAGCTGTTGTTTCTCCAGCAGAGACTGTGAGGTGGTTTCCCATCAGCCCTTTGGGCGTGGCGTCAGTCCTCTCCCTCTTCCTACAGTTTATCACTTGTGTTAATGTGCAGTTTAATATTTGAACTTGAACTTTTAAATGTGATAGGTATTGATTTTAGAGGACGTAAATGTTGAGCTTCATCATCTTCATCACCTTTAAAACGCTTTTACGTGTTTCTCTAATTTTAGCAGAGTTTCATTGTTTTCTGATGCTGTTATAATAATAATAACTTTATTTACACAGCCCCTTTAAAAACAGAGCTTACAAAGTGCTTTGGATACCAGACGGCCAAAACTAAGAGACAACTTAAAAACAGCGAACATGACCGAGGAAATCAGAACAAATGGAAACAATAAAAGCAACGAAGAGACGAATCAGAGGACGACGTCTCGTCACAGCAAGTCTGTAAGATGAGTTTTAAGAAGTGATTTAACAGAAGTCTCTGACCCGAGCCTCATCTCCTCTGGCAGGTGGTTCCGAGGGGCCCTGACGGCGACAGCAGGGTCACCTTTAGATTCAAGCCTCGCCCACCTGAGGACCTAAGGCCGCGAGCCGGCTCAACATTTCCATCATGCAGCTTGTGGCCAGACCCACACCTGCGTTAAAAGTGATCAGTAAAATCTTAGAATCAGTTGTGAATCGAACAAGAGCCGGCGGAGAGACGCCGGGCCGGGGTGATGCGATGGCGTCTGTTAGAACCAGCAGAGAGACTTCTGGGTTCAGGCCAGAAAGGACGGACAGCGGTCGAGTCGATGACGATGAATGCGTGAATGACTTCCAGGTCAGAGTGTGAGAGCGCTGGTTTGATTCTGATTTGGAGGAAACACGACTGGACAAGTTGATGTGTGGTCTAAAGCTCAGGTCAGACCCAGACAGGCCCCCAGATCTCCCTGCAGTCTCTTTAGTTCCTGGGTGGATTCGTTTAGCCGGGGCTGCCGCGTCCTGTTTGACCTTGTGTCTTTATCCGGGGCCGCAGAGTCCAGGACAGTCTGGCAGGTGTCGTTAAAAAGGGAGACCAGCTCCTCGGCGTTCACATGTGGATTAAAGGCCGTTAGAGACGCAGCAGGAAAACGCTCAGAAAACGTGGCGGCAGGCGCAGCGTTCCAGGCGGAGGACAGGTGTGCTGAGATTTATAAAACCACAGGATGTGGCCTTCGCATTGGGGGGTCCTGGTGTCGAGTCTGAGAAAGGCAGTGTGTTAAAATCACCTGAAATAAGACTTCTGTCATACTTTGATATAAAATAACTCCACAAACTCTCGGATGAAAACATTAAAAGCATCAAGAGTCTTTAGAGTTTACTATAAAACCAAGATGCCCCCCCCCATCTTGGTTGGAGGTGTGTGAAGTCCGTCTCCCTGGGATAACCAGGTCTCTGTGATGATAAAAAGTCGAACTTATGAAAAGTAATAACATCCTGACGTAAGAAAGGGATCTGATGTTCAGCGCGCCGGACTGGGGCTTTGATAAGAAATGACGGTGGTCATGAAAGTGGGTTTAGTAGACCGGGACCTGTGGGGGGGCGCTCTCATGGGAATGAGTATGCTGAGGTTGTGCTGAAGAGGAAGAGGAAGAGGAATCAGAAATCCTTTATTGATCCCCGAAGGGAAACTCTTTGTTACAGCAGCTCGCCTTTACGTCAGCGCACACAGGAGGAAGTACTAGCAAACAATATGATGCACTATAATACAGGTCAGAAAGTAAATTAAGTACCAAGTGGGTATAAGTATAAAATAAAATAAGTGTGAAGTACAAAGTGGGTTTACCGGTTGATGATAAGTATGTACAATAATACAATGTAATAATATAAGCAGTAAGTAATGTGCATGAACTGTCAAGTTAAGTTATTAAGATTATAATGAGACGGAGGATATTGCACAGCAGTAATAGAGGCATGAATAAATATCAATGAATTAAACTGAAAAGAGTATATTGATCAGGAGTATTAAACAGAGAATATTGCACAATTATTAAGTATTGCAGAGATGTTAATGATCAATGTCCAGTTTAGTGACTTCGGGTCATACAGACTGACACTTAGAGGGAGGAGTTAAAGAGTCTGATGGCCACAGGCAGGAATGACTTCCTGTGGCGCTCTGTGGTGCATTGTGGGGGGATGAGTCTTCCGCTGAAGGTGCTGCTTTGTTTGACCGGGGGGGTTTGAAGAGGGGGATCCAGGGTTGTGTGCCGTGATCAGCTGATCAACATCATGGAGAACACTGGAGCCCAACACGTGGTTGGGGCCCCACAGGGGTCTCGACAGAAACCTGAGGGGTCACGAGATGATCAACAGAACAGGAGCGCCGGAATAAAACATTTATTCTGCACATTTTATTGTTTAAAACGTTCCTCTAGCTGAGTACACCGACGTGTTCGGGCCTCTGAGTCTTTCTGCTCGACTTTCTGATCACTTCTATATGTGATCGCAAGCTAAAGGTTCGCGTCTTTATCGATCAGGGACGAGCACACGTTCATGATCAGACGTAAATGTGCAGAAGTTGTATTGTGGAATATATTCTCCTCGGGGACGTTCTTACTTTGGTTTGAGAGATTCATTCGAGGTGTTTTTCATTTCAAGTCATAACAGCAGATAATTTTCCCACGGTTCGTCTGCGCTCTCACTTCAAAGACGTTTTGTGTCGAAGGTCTGAGCTTTCTGCGTGGTCTTCTGGTGGGTTAGAAGGCGGCGGCGGCGGCGTCCCTCCGCGCAGGGAGAAGCTGATTTTCACGCTGCTGGGAGCTGAACAGTCGTCGGCTTTGTGGAGGTGCAGCAGCTGACTGAAGCTCCACGTCAGAGGAAACAGAAAGACAAGAGTCTCTCTGACTTCTTCTCTGTTTGTTTGTCCTCAGATTCAGCGGAGGAGACATGTCAGATCGTCCAAATCACGAGGTGAGTGTCAACCGGGAGACAAACATCCAGACTCTGGTTGCTGCTTCCTGCCTCTCTGATTACCTCCGTCATCCTCTGAGGTTTATTCTTACACTATCTGGCCAAAAGTATGTGGACAGCTCAGCCCTGTATTTCTACCACATGAGTCAGACAGTGTTGAGAGGCCTGAACATGAGAGTTGTTGATAATAAAAGTGCAGACTGACGTCAGACTGAGCCTGAGGGGAGGAACGGCGCCTCTGTGTCTGCAGATGTGGTGATTTTTCGGTTTTCCGCCCTGTTTTCAGACCAGTGCCGTGCTGAGAGTTTCCCGTCTGCCTCTGGTTCGCTCGGCGTTGCAGTCGGTGACATCAGCGTACTCAGAGGTCAAAGGTCGTTACCCTCTGCTGAGTCTGATGGGAGGAGTGGCTGAGGTCGGTGTTCGCAGCGTCTCCCACGTCGCCATGAGAAGAGCCACGCCCCTCCTCCAGAGCCTGGAGCCGCAGAGTACGAGCTAAATACTGCTAACACTACTGCTAATACTACTGCTAATACTGCTAATACTACTGATACTGCTAATACTACTGTTAATACTGCTAATACTACTGATACTGCTAATACTGCTAATACTGCTGCTAATACTGCTAATACTACTGATACTGCTAATACTACTGTTAATACTGCTAATACTACCGATACTGCTAATACTGCTAATACTGCTGCTAATACTGCTAATACTACTGATACTGCTAATACTACTGATACTGCTAATACTGCTAATACTACTGCTAATACTGCTAATACCACTGATACTGCTAATACTGATAATACTTCTGCTAATACTACTGATACTGCTAATGCTGCTAATACTACTGCTAATACTGCTATTACTACTAATACTACTGCTAATACTACTGATACTGCTAATACTGCTGCTAATACTGCTAATGCTACTGATACTGCTAATACTACTGCTAATACTACTGCTAATACTGCTATTACTGCTAATACTACTGCTAATACTACTGATACTGCTAATACTACTGCTAATACTGCTAATACTACTGATACTGATACTGCTAATACTACTGATACTGCTAATACTACTGCTAATACTACTGCTAATACTGCTATTACTGCTAATACTACTGCTAATACTACTGCTAATACTTCTAATACTACTGCTAATACTGCTAATGCTACTGATACTGCTAATACTGCTAATACTACTAATACTGCTAATAATGCAAATACTACTGCTAATACTGCTATTGCTGCTACTACTACAGCTGTTAGTACTAGCAATACTGCTACAGAAATAGTTTAGTGTTTGTGTCTCTCTACTTGACGTTACTCGTCGGTCAGAACTACATGAACATGATATCAGTGGTCATAATAATCTGAATCATTCTCTTGTGGTTCAGGTGAACTGATGATGATGATTCCTCGTAGCTTACTGATATTTATATTTTTATTGTATTTACATAACAGACTTCCTGTCTCTCTCTCTCTCTCCAGTTGAAGTTGCCAACAGTTTTGCTCTTGTTGGTCTCGACCGTCTGGAGAGAACCTTCCCCATCCTGAACCAATCAACAGACGAGGTTTGTTCTGCTCCGTCACCTGTAATATTGTAATACCTGGAATATTATCCGTAATATAATCTCTAATATAATATCTTATATTATCTCTAATATAATATATTATATTATCTCTAATATAATATATTATCTCTAATATTATCTCTAATCGTAGTCATCGATTGAAACCTTTTCTATGATGGAACATTCCTGGACGAATGAGGGACTACACCGTCATATTATCTCTAATATAATATCTTATATTATCTGTAATATTATCTGTAGTGTAATATTTTATATTATCTCTAATAATATATATTTTCTCTAATATTATCTGTAATATTATCTCTAATATTATCTCTAATATAATAATCTTATAGTATCTGTAATATTATCTCTAATATAATATTTTATATTATCTCTAATAATATATATTATCTCTAATATTATCTGTAATATTATCTCTAATATTATCTCTAATATAATATTTTATATTATCTCTAATATAATATAATTATATTATAATATCTTATATTATGTCTTATTTTCTGTCTAATATTACAGATCGGAGCTGGAACCATTAAATGAATCGATATTTAACTGAGCATTCAGTCAGTTAAAGTTCAAATGTCTTTAGACTGTTGACCGGGTGTTGTCTCCTCATCCTCAGGTGGTGGGTCACCTGAGAGACGCCTTCTTTCTGACCCTGGACGACGTGCAGCTGTGGGTGGTGGACGGTTTGGACGGAGCTCTGGATCAGTTGGAGCGCCTGTCTGGTGCCGGTCTGGCGGCCATCCGGCTGCTGCAGGACACTCAGGTGGGCCGAGCTGCGGCGCTGGGACTGGACGACGTGCTGAGTCGTCTGGAGGACGCCACCGCCTACTACCTGCCTCTCCCACCCACGCTGCGTGAGTACAGGGGCATTCTGGGTAACTGTGGTCATTCAAAATGTCAGGTACAGGTAATAAAATGCATCATGTGACTGAACTGTAGTTATTCACATGGATCAGTAAATATTTGCAAACTCTGAAGAGAAAATTCATCGTTTTCAGCAGAAACAAGCGAACACAACACTGACGCGCTGAACGTGTGATCAAACAGCAACATGATCCTTCATTAGGAGGCGTGTCTGTGCCACCTGCCGCCAAACAAAGTTTATTTCAGCGATTGTCATTGATGATGTGGGGCAGAGGCAGAGCGGGTCGTCCTGAGAGGAAGGTCGGCGGTTCGATCCCGGCTTCAGTGTCCTTCAGCAAGACACTGAACCCCAAGTACCTTCGGCGTGTGAATGATGAGCAGGTGGCCCCTGCCGTCAGTGTGTGAAGGACATGTGGTGTGAAGCTTTGAGCGGTCAGAAGACCTGAAAGGTGCTGAACAGGTTCGGTCCGTTCCCCATGAATGACAGTAGTGAACCAGCAGAGGGAGCTGAGCGTCTGCAGCTCCACATTCAGCCCGGTCAGCTCTCTGCTCATCACATGTTTTATCACAGAGCAAATATCCACCAGCATGCTTCAGACTCAGGCAGCAAGGTGTTTGTTGTTCAGGTGACAGATTTTAGAAAACGTTTGTGAATCATTTGCACACTCAAACGTCCCTGTTGTTGTCTGCCAGGTCGGGAGTGGGAGATGAAGGTGCAGGAGTACGAGGATGACGATGAGGACGAAGAGCCCGGTCTGTGGACGAGGGTTCGCAGCCTCCTGCTGAGTCTCAGCCTGCAGCTCTATCATCGTATGATGAAGGTCAGGGAGCAGCTGCAGAAAGCCGGTAGGACGCTGGGAGACGCTGCTTACGCGGTGAGACAAGACTCAGTTCAGCTCATTTCAGTTGAAATCAACTCCATTCGCTGTCTGAGGTGCAAAAGCAAACAATACGTGTTTGTAAAATCAGACAGTCTGATGGTTGTTGAGTGAAAAACTAACAACGTTTCTACCATCATCATCCTCCATCTCGATATTTAAAGCAGGTGGTTTCCACTTCCTGTGAGCTGCGTGACTCAACAAATGTACAAAAACAGCCGGGACGTTTGGAAAATGATCAGCGGCTGGTTTCAACCAGCAGAAGCTCTTCAGCGAACAGTTTACACGCAGATGAACGAGGAAGACTGTAGTCATCATCATAACAAACTCTACAGAACAAAGTCACAAAGTGCTTTAAAAAAGCGAATCAAGATTAAAACATTTCACTGCTGCCAATGTGACAATGAGACAATTCATACCAGAAAGATTAAAAATAAGATAAAGAATGAAATGAACGAACGGATTAGACTTGAGGCAAAAACGAGTGAAAGCTTTAAGACGATGAAAGTGATTTAAAGCTTGTTACTGAGTCCGTGGTAAAACGAATTTGAGCTGTTGCTGGAGGCAGCGAGAGTTTATATAAATAACAAAATATGGAATATTTATACAATTTAAAAGCAAGACGGTGTCGTCCCTCATTCATCCAGGAGTGATCTATCGTAGAAAAGGTTTCAGTCGTGGTCGTCTGGACGCTGTTTTCAGAATCAAGACGTTTCGGCTCCCATCCGGAAGTCATTCTCAATTGTGAAAATGGTCTGAGAACTCAGAAATTTAAGCTACTCTGTGTTGCTTAAGCCCCGCCCTCAGGGAGGAGTCTACCTGAGTATCTGTTAATAGCTAGTTTCACCTGAAACTGACCTAATAGTTTCCATGATGGCCCAGTAATCAGTAATCAGGCCTATTGTTCTCTGGCTGCACCTCCCTCATCACTGTTAAGTACCTGATTAGCATATGATTGGCTTGACCACGGTGTTAATACACTGTGGTAAACGTTGAGAATGGCTTCCGGATGGGAGCCGAAACGTCTTGAACTTGAAAACATTGTCTAGATGACTACGACTGAAACCTTTTCTACAATTTAAAAGAAACTAAAAAAGATAAAAACAGTGCAAGTGCTTCAAGTTCAGTCAGAGTCAGAGGACAACAAGTTGTTAGCATCTTTCTGCAAAGACAGTTTTCTGAAAAGACAAGGCTCTTTCAAGCGGTGAAATACCGCTTTAATTTAAAGCACAGTCATGGAGAGTTTCTGTCTTCTGCTCTGCGGAGGACAGTAGAGGACAGTGAAGACAACATTTTAGTTTCCTGTCTTATTTAGAAGTGAATATTTTATTCCTCATGTTTCCAACACAAACATGTTTCTTTGCTCGGCGCTCTGAGAAGCTGCAGCTGTTTCCAAAACCAACCGAACGTTTCTGAACATTTCTGCCCTTTGAGTCGTGATAGAGATCTGACAACAAACAGCTGCTCCCAGAGAGTGTGTGTGTGTGTGTGTGTGTGTGTGTGTGTGTGTGTGTGTGTGGCGGCTACGTGACCAGAAACACAAACGCCTCCTCGTCCTGAACACACACACACACAGCGTCTGATCAGATACCGTTTGATTGATTACACACTGAAGAAACAACCGATGAAACCAATAACAAACTGGCTGAGATCATCAGATCAGCATTTCAATGTTCAGCTCTTCCGTTCATGACAGGAAGCGTCTACAATCTATTGAGTGAACTTTCAACCTCAGTTGTACTTTGAGATCAATGCTAATTTAGCATGCTAACGTGCTAATGTTAATATTGTTAGCTGGAGATATGATATTTATAAAGTATAACAGTCGGTTTTCCTTTAAAACCATCCTCAGCAGCAGGCAGCAGGCGTGTCAGCTGAGCACTCAGTTGGTAAGCTAACATGTTAGCTGCTAATTTAATTCCAATTTGTTGCAGCTAATTCATTCATCCATAAAATAAAATAACATAAAATGACTTGTTCTCCTGTTCTAATCAACCAATGCTGGTCACAGAAACACTGGACATTAATATCCTTGAGATAAAAACAATGTAAAACTACAAATGGGTAAAAGAACCATGCAAACAATAGCAGAAAAAACTAGGATTAATATCAGATTAAAATGAACTTCTTGGTTTGTGGTCGTACTGTTGAGTCCTCCGAGGGACAAAAGAAATACCGACTGTCCTCCTGTTGGTGAATGTAAACACGGCAGCAGACAGACGTCCTGGCTTCAGAGAAAATGAGCTCCATTAAAGATAAATGGATCCGTTTCCTCTGCAGACGACTGAACTCTGCCTACGTGCTGCATGAAGCATCTGAAGTGATGGAGAGATAACAGACCCCCAGCTGACCTCAGCTCAGCCTCCTGCCACTGAGCTTTAATACACAAAGAACTGATGATATGTTCACAGCTTGTTTCTGCTGAAAACGAGTCAGTAAGTGCAGGTTTAACGTTTGTCATGTTGATCAAAGAAATATGTTGATTGTGAGTTATTTCTGTAAGTCGACTGAAAACAACAACCTGTTTGTCGTGGTTGTAATTAGCTACTGTAGCTATGCAGATGATGTTCTCATACTTTATATCTGGAGAAACAGCCATCACTCAGCACCAGATCTGTTTAAATGAAACTTCTTGATGCTGGTGCTGATTCAGAGCTCTGAGGGTCTTTATTTCCCTCCTGCAGTGTCGGACAGTTTGCTGTTGGTCGTCTGTGTGGATTCACTTTGTCTCCAGGAGGAAATAAACAAATCTCAGCAATTCTGTTAAAATGACTTTGTTTGAGTCTGAAGTTTAGCTTTGCAACAAGTGAATTAGTGAACACTGAGTTGAGATATATCAGAGTGGTTCTGTCCATGAGAAGGAAACTGATATTTAAAAGTTGTAGCGTGACTTTAAATGATGAAGTTCGGGTTAGTTCTTGTGTCTTTTGTGGGACAACAGTGTTTTGTACTGAATTTACAGCTTATTCGTATCACAACATGGTAGAAGATGGTAATAACTGACAGTTTCCTGTGTTTTGCATGCAGTGATATTGTGGTTCTCAGGGTGGATCAGATTCTGCCGGGGGCCTCAGGGGGACTCGCTCTGGCCCTGGTAGCTGTATGTCAGCTGCTGCCCTTTTCTGTTCCCTGCAGGTGGGTCTGAGTCAGGTCCTGGAGCTGGTCGGGGAGCTGCTGCAGTACCTGCAGAGCCTCCTGATCGCGCTGGTGTACCGGGCAGAGAGTCTCAGAGAGCTGACTCTGAACGGGGTCAAAGGTCAGGCCGTCATGTTGGCTGAGCTGCGTCCTGTTCGTCAGATCAGAGAGCTGCCGGTTCAGATCCAACAGTTGCTCGGAGACCTGCAGGAACTCGCCAAGATCCTCCTGCAGCTGCTGATCAACGTCACACCGCTCTACAACCTGGTGAGACTCACAGGACGGGCCACCTGAAACTCACCTGGAACCTGCTCTTCGTCAGTGGGGGAAGAAGTACTCAGAGCTTTTACTTCAGTAAAAGTAGTAATACCACAGTGTAGAAATACTCTGTTACAAGTAAAAGTCCTGTATTCAAAATGTTACTTAAGTAAGAGTACAAAAGTATTAGCATCAAAATATACTTAAAGTACCAAAAGTAAAAATACTTATTATGCAGAATGGTAAAGTAACTAAAGATGTTAAATAATAGTAAAAAGCACAATATTTCCCTCTGAGATGTAGTGGAGTATAAAGTAGCATAAAGTGGAAACCCTCACAGTACAAGTAAAATTGTACTTAAGTACAGTACTTGAGTAAATGTTACTTTCCACTACTGATCTCTGTAGATGATTGGTGATGATTGGATGTAACTCTGAACTTCCCAGTCGCTCAAAGCACGTTTTTCTTCTGGAGCTGTTGTCATAGCAACATCAAACCTGCAACAGTGCAGTTTATTAAAAGTAAACTGGATCTTTTCAAGGTTAAACCCAAACAAGTTATTTACATGGTCCTGTTCTTCAAAACCAGACTAACATGATGTTGCGGTTTGGAGGTCAGTAATATCTTGATTTAGACTTCTGTATAGAAAACTGTATCATCTGCATACAAATGAATCTTCACTGGCTGAATGTTACAGCTTCCTGTTGTATATTGTTTATTATTTAACTTACTCTAACTGTGACATGAAACCTGCTAAAATCTCTCAGAATGCTGAGTTTAGAGATTTCCAGCAAACATTTAAAACATTTTAGTGTTCAAATGACAAATCCCCATTAAAAAAAATATCTTTAATTACCAGGTTTTCTGTTTTTTCTGGTCTGATAATCATAAACTTTTTATTCAGTATTGTTCTTTTGTTCAAAGTACCCCAAATTAAATTTACTTTATTTTATTGTATAATATATGTCATAATTTAGAGGTATTTAACTCTATTACACACCTACAAAATGTTCTCATCTAAAATCATTCTATCAGTGTGTCCAATGAAAGGAGTCATTTCAGTCTGAAAATAACTTCCTGTTTGGGTTTCACTTTGGAAAGTCTTGGTCTAAGATGACTGTGAATAACATTAAATATACATAACTAAAGAGCCACAATCTGAGTTTAAAAAAAATATTTCTAGGTATTATTTATTATCTGTTACATCAGGACTGTGTGGTTTGATCAGATTTGATTGACAGTGACCAAACAACCAACTGCCATCAGATTCTGATTCAAATGTTGTTCAACTCTGATTGGTTCAGGGAAGTATGTGACATCAGCTTTTACTAAATGAGCCCGCCCACTTTAAACCAATAAGAAGAGCTCAGAGAAAAACAAACAAACAGTGAAAGAACCAAAACTGTTGTAACTTTGGCAGGAAATGTGTTTGTGTAGGATCCCATCACCCAGAAGAAACTGAAAGTTTTCAGGGCCTTTGAGGACTTTGACACGAGTTCTAGATAAATTCCATCTTTTGTTAAATTATCAACATTAGATATCAAATCAAACTGAGTTGTTGATGTGCAAATTACCCGGGGTTGTTGGAAGGTGTGTTTTTCTCTTTTGGTGGAGCTATGCTAACAGTTTCTCCCTGCTTTCAGTCTATGTGCTAAGCTAGGCTAAACATGTCCTGAAGCTATCACTCTACTCGAAAATGTTGGACTGTTCCTTTACGGCTCTCAGTGTGATTGTAGCCTCTGAGTCTGTGGAAAATGAAGAAATCTAAATATAAACGTGTTTTTCAGCTGCAGCAGCCGTCTGATCAGGAGGTGGAGGTCTTCCTGAACCAGGACAACTTTACGGCCGACAGTTCGTCTCGTCGCAGCTCAGCTAACAGTCTTTTCCTGAAAGCGATGGACGGCCGTCCTCGCCGCCGCCGTAGTCTCTACTCCCTCGCCACCCGAGGCCCCAAGGTCCCCCAGAGCCCCAACCCCCCCAACGGATGCCGCTCCAGCCCGAAGGACCCGCCGGCTCTGAAGATGGAGGGCCTGCCCCTCCCTTTCGATGACGTCGTCCACCGCCGGCCGTCCGCCACCGAGCTGCTCCTCGCTCCGCTCAAACAGTTCATCTCTCAGAGCCAGAAGGCCTTCGAGTACCTGAGCCCCAACTCCACCAGCTACCTCGACAACGGCGACAACCCCGACAACAACGACAACACCGATAACCCCGACAAGGCCGACAACACCGACAACAACGATAACCCCGACAACCCCAACAAAGCCGACAACCCCAACAACGGCATCAACCCCGATAACCCCGACAAGGCCGACAAGGCCTTCCGTCTCAGTGTCTGATGATAAGACGTCTCTGCCCAGGCTGGTGGTAGTTTGTGCGTTCACGTTCACCAACAGTGCGATCGGAAAATATGTTTAAATTTCTGTGAAACGAGTCGATGCAGAATTCTGTGGGTTTCATTTTACTCAGTTTTCAGGAAAACAAACAAACAGGAAACAGACAGACTACGAGTAAAAAATAAATAAAAAAACACAGTTCACACCTGTACTTGTACTTTGAGTTTGCATCTATATTCAGAGATGTGTATTCCACATAATGTTAAATTTAAAACATCGGCTTCGAGGAGAAAAAAAACATCTCAGAGAACAAATTAGTGACAAAATCACTCGTGTCTGGAGTTTCCATGATGTCTGAGCAAACTTAGTCATGGATGACGTCGGTGAGAAGCTCTGGAAATAAGATTATTATTGTTTTGTTTTTGTCAAAATGCTGTTTGGCTGAATAAATTTGTTGTTTTCTGAAGTTATTTTGCTCCTCAGGGCCACCGTACTCAGCTGTTAACAGTCAGTCAACAGGTTGTTGTTGTCAGAGATGTGATGACGGTTTTGGTTGCAGGTCTGATGTTGGTTGAAAGAATGTTTTCATTATACATGAACTTATATAGATTTGATTTAAACCTTTAAATGTGATGTTTTACTGTTTGAAAGCTGCTTGTCAGGACTGAACGAGACTCATATTTCCAGTTTATCGGAACAGAAATTGACAGGAAGTGATGGTAACTGACTTTTAATTCAAGTATGAAGTGAGTAAAAGCTCATTTATTCTCAAAGTTACAACAAATGTCAATATATTATTACTATTTATTATCTGGCAGAATCAGTTTCACAGCTGTTTGTGTAACTCTGTATCTCCATCCAATGTGAAAGATATTTCCAACATTTCCAAATAAAGCTTCTCTGCTGCTTCACTTCAGTGTGTTCAGAATTAAAAACTGACTCAGATTCACTTTGTTGTTCATAAAGGATTTATTTAGAAAAATGAGTTCACAAAAATCTGAGTAAAAACAAAACAGCCACGATTTTCCACGAGTTTCTATTCAACATGCAGTTCTGCTGAAGTATCACACATCTGTTTGCATCGCACAACATCTGCATGTATAAATATTTATTTACGAAAACATTTCACTCAAAAAGTCTCCAGCTCCAATAAACTGATCGTTAAACAAACTGAAAAATCAATAAATACAGTTTTTTTTGTTAAAAACAGCAGAAGCCTCCAGTGACACCAGTTAATGAAAGCAAGACAGACGAAAGTCCCGTTAGCGTCCGCTAGAGGCTGCAGGGTTCATCACAATGTAAAGGGTTCGTCCTCTGAGGAGCAGGACTGAAATCATTAGCCGACAACTTGTCCAGTAGTTGTTGTGACCGGCCGCGGAAAGTGAGGACATTTCTTTGCTAACATGCTGATGTTTAGCGGGTATAATATTCCCCGTGTTCACCATCTTAGTTTAGCGTGTTAGCATGCTAACATTAGCTGATTAGCAGCAAACACAGAACAGTCACATGAATGTCTGAACCACATTTCAGATATTTCAGTCGTTGCCATGGCGCTAGCTGCAGCCGCCTCTCGTCGCTCAAAAACAAAACACTTCGTTTACTTTTATTTTACAAACTTCACCTTCGACACCTGACCTCTGACCTCGCCATTTCCTCATGAAGCGACAGACAGGAAGTCGTCGCTCTGATGTCACTGACATCAGACGCAGTGAAAACTCTTCAGTGAGTTCTTTCCTTCTCATCTACTCGGCTCGTTTCTTCCCGAACACGGCCGACACGCTCCGGACGATCCCTCGGACGCCGGCCGAGCTCTTCCTCAGCGCTCGGCTCTCTCTGACGAGGTCGACCAGCCGGTGAAACACCAGCAGGACGCCGTGGTACGTCTCGGCCGCCGACACCTCAAAGAAGCCGCAGCGTTGGGACAGAGCGAGCAGCCGTCCCTCCTCGCTGGAGACGCTGCGGTGACGCCAAAGGTCCCGTTTGTTCGCCACGATGACGACGGGGACGGATGACGGCTTCCTGTTGCGACGGATCTGCCGCAGCTGCTGGCAGACCACGTCGAAGCTGCGGCGGTCGCAGATACTGTAGACCAGGATCATCCCGTCAGCCCACTGCAGCTGTTTGTCGCTGACGGACGGACTCTTCTCCCCGTCCTGAAGACGAAACAAAAACACATCAAAACATTTCATTTAGTCAAATATTTATACTCAAAGTCTAAAAATAACTTCATGTGAGAATAACCTCCAACTTCTATCTACAAACACAGTCGTTTCAGCTCTCAGCAGATTCACTGGGCTTCTTCACGTCAGACTGAAAACAGGATATATAAGCTCAGCTCCGACTCTCTGACTGAGCTACAGCGGTCAAATAAGTGTATTTCTCAGTGCTGTGTGTGTGTTACCTGTGTGTACACAGAGTCCCAGATGTTGAAGCAGATGTTCTGACCGTCGATCCGGTCGACTCGACTGTAAACCGAGTCTGAAACAACAGATTCATCATCAGTTCAGCTGATTACAGGAAGTCAAAGCTGCTGCAGGTTCACATCACGTTTTTATCACCTCAGAAACAACAATCCATTTTAAATCTTAGTGACGCAGAAACTGTTGTACGTGCTTTTATCTCCTCACGCCTCGATTACTGTAACAGCCCGTTCACTCGTCTTAATCTAAAAACTCTGACAGACTGCAGACTGTACAGGACTCAGCTGCTCGGCTGTAAACCAGGACCAGGTGCGACCACGTCACACCTGGTTCAGCCTCTTTACATCGGCTCCCTGTTGGTTTCAGGATTGATTTTAAGATCTTGTTGATTACTTTTAAGGCTCTTCATGGCTCCAGACTGTATGTTAGACCTTGTAATCCCTTATGAACCTTCACGTAGTCTGAGATCTTCGGGCAGGGGTCTCCTGTCTGATCCTGAGTCCAGGATGGAAACTAAGGGGGACAGAGCTTTGGCCATCAGGGCCCCGAGGCTCTGGAACAACCTGCCCGAAGACATCAGGCTGTCTGAGTCAGAGTCTTCGTTTAAGTCTCGTCTCAAAACACATTTTTATCTGAAAGCAGATCCTGATTTTACCTGAACTGGCTGTTTATTTTATTTCTCTTGTTGTGAAGCACTTTGTACTTTGTTTTGATAAGCGCTCTGTAAATAAAGTTTTTATTATTATGATCATCATCACTCACCGATATCTCCGTACTCTCCGATAAACCTCCTGGTCAGAAATCTGACAGTGAGAGCTGCAGACAGACAGATAATTAACATTAAACACTGAGTCTGGTTCAGTTCCAGCTTCACATCATGTCCAAACTTCTGCAGGTCAAAGACTGCATCGTTATTGATTCATCTGCTGATTATTTAATTGATTAATCGATTGTTTTGTCCATAAAACAGAATCTGAAAATAGTGAAAACTGTTTCCAAGCTTTTTTGGATTTGACCTGAATCGTCTCTTTCTCTAAACTGGTTTGGACGTTAATGTTTTCTGATATAACTGTGCTCATTTAAACCAGCTGCTTATCAGACTAATGTATTACTAATAACTGTTCCAGCGTAATAATAAAACCTCTGAAACACGGAAACTAAATGAAAATGAACCCCCCCCAAAAAAAAAACTGAAAAAGAACTCAAACTGAAATTAAAACCTCATAATAAACCCGACAGTAAACCATCGGAATATAAACTTTAACATATAAAACTACAGGGAAGGTTTTCTTACCAGACTTCCCGACGCTGTGCGCTCCCAGCAGCAGGACGTTCGCCTCCACTCTCTGCTGGCTTCCCTCCATCACCTCCACGCCACCTTTCACCTCCACCACCATCAGGACTCAGCACAGGGGGAGCTCTGGACTACACGTACTGACAGGTCCTGGTTCAGGTCCTGGATTTTGACAGGTCTTTATATAGACCCTGTGGGCGTGGCCTCAGAGCAGAGACCGCAGCCTGTGGTTGGTCGACAGATTTCCTCTTCAGTCTGATTGGTCGATGTTGAGTCACGAGTGTTAATGAGAAGCTGGACTGAGAAGAGTGTGTGTGTGTGTGGTTTTCACGCCCTCCCCTCCGTGACGCAGTGCACTCTGGGGAGGGGCTCTTAATGGAGGGGGGGGGGGGGGCGCCCTCGCCTTACTCCGACGGAAACACTCGTCAGCATCCAACCAACAGCTCTCAGATACTGGAGTTAAATCTAAAAGATAAGCTTATCCACAGCAGTGAGAAGCTGCAGCCGAGGCGTACGGACAAGACGCGGCCCAGGACTCTGATTGGTCCGTGGTTTCCCCCCCCCACAGTCCCTGAAACTGAAACACAGGCAATTAAGTCAAGTAATTCCAGTCTAGTCTTGTGTCATTCATGCAAACTGCATCCGGTTTGACGCCTGGTCCTTACTGAGCCTCCTCTGCCTGGACTTTGCTCCCCGACATCCGACACTTCAAACACACACTCGCTTCCTGAAAGTCACTAAAACAAAAAGTGCTGAATCTCATAGATGTTATTTTATTATTTCTGCTCTGGAACCTTTTTGTTCTTCTTATTTATTTCTTGGTGCTGTGTGTTTGTGCTTCTTATTGTTTCATGTGTAGTCTTATTTATATCTGGCTTATATTGCAGTCTTACTGATACTGTGTGATTTTAAATTGTCTTTTTTTATTGTTTTTGTGTGGAGCCTAGTGAGCGCCGGAAGCTAACGGGGATCCGAATAAAGAATAAAAAGTCAACCAAATCAACGGGTAGGCTGCCGTTCTCTCTGGCACACCACGGCACGTTCATTCTGTCGAGTGTGCACGAAAATAGTCTATCAAATGTCTGAAGCCTTTGGAAATAACCGCACGGGAACTAACAGGATGTGGCCGAGCGTCTATGGGATCAACACACGGCTGTATAATAAGTACTTATAATGCATTCATGGATCAACGCTACGGAACAGGAAAAGCAAAAAACAGAAAACATAAAATAACACAAGAACGCCATCTGCTGGCAAACGTAACTCACTGCCTTACATATAGTGCACATGAATACACAACTCAAATTTAGCATGCAGCCATCACATAAGAAACAATGAGTAGCCATTACCGTGAGGCTCTCAGGACTAATTAGTGTCGTGGTTTTGGGGGTTTAGTTATTTCCTGTTTTATTGTGTCCTGCCTCATGTGTCTTGTGTAGTTTTACTTCCTGTCTATATTTGCTTTTTCTGACAGTTTTGATTGTTTGCCCCGCCCTGATTAGTCTCACCTGTCTCCTTTTCTCCCCTCACCTGAGTGAGTCTGTTCTTCCTTTATTCTTTGCCAGTTTGTCGTTGTCCTTGAGTCAAGCGTTGCAGCCCTTTTCTAGTGTTTCTTGGACTCGTTTCTCGTTTGATGGACCTTCGGGTTTTGCCGACTCCATATCGGATTTGTTTGCCTGTTTGGACTGCTCTCCTGGTTTCGACCATTGACTGCCTCACCACTCTGTAAGCCTTCTGTTTTTGCGAGGGATAAATATAAGAACACATTCAATGAAACTTTACACCACTAGGTGTCTCTAATGCAACACAAAATATGGGGGCAGAACAGTACTAGCATGTTCTGGGGCTTTCGACCATATAACACGGTCTTCGTCAGAGGATGGAGATTTGCTAAAGGTGCTTTTAAAAGAAAAAAAGTTTAGTCTTATTTCAAGCCAGTAAGTGGATCTTGGGTACTTACATCACCTGCACAAGCAGCTTGTTTGAGACAAACACTCTGCATCTTGATAACAAACTACTCAAAGAGACTAAAGGCTCTTCAGTTTCATGGAAAAATAGCACCCAGTTCTCCTGACTCATGAAAATGGTGCACTTCATTTCTTGGATTTTTATACATTAAATAACACTTAAGATAAATTGGCTGAAGCAATTTTCCAGAAACCGTCCATTGGGAATATTACACCTCTCCATCATTATCTAAACTGGGCGACTTAAACTTTTTTCTTGTTCGTAACCACGATATTGATAAAATCCCTGAGAAATGTCTGATTTTCGTCACCAGGCTTTCTCGTCTCATCTACAAACAATATTTCACCTCAAAACTATTTTGCATGGAACTGGAAGGGCACTCAGAGCGCAGACCTCCGCCAAGGCCGAGAGTCCGGTCTTCCATGAAGTGCAAACCTGCGAGCGCAGCCGCTGTCTGGATGCATTTCCAGAAACATGGTTGTACCCAGCTGAAGCCGCACCTCAGCTCGCAATGTTAACGAAAATGAAATCCTTTGTGAATCCGCCCTGAAACCGGACGGTTCTTCCTCGGCCCACGCTTCACGAACATCGGGCCGACGGTTTTCCTTAATGCTGACAAACGACACCGGAAACTCAAGCTCCTTGGCGCAGACAATGACATTTCTCTCTCTTCGCGGAGTCTTGGTTTCAAATTAATATGTTGGTAGATCAGTTATTGAACAGGGATGGTTCTCTCTTTACTTATGAAGAGTTTCTGTCAGAACGTGATATCCCTGTAACACCTGAGGGTTAATGTCCAACATCTCTCACAGTCCAGCAGGCAAAAACACCTGTACGAGACATATTACATTACAGCGTGTGATTTCATGTTGGAGTCAATTTGTGGACGATATGGTATGAAGAAGGCCTGGCTTCTAGCTAATCCATACTTAATCATCAACAATTAAGGACATTTCTTGTAAACTCAAATTCTATCCAGCTAAAAACTATTAAACATTTAAGAGACATTGAAGTGCTTTGTAGTTTCTGTTACGGATGTCCAGAAACTGTTCATTTATTTGGGCATTTCACACCCGTGACTGTGCTTTTATTCCTGAAAATACTGATGAAGGTTTTCTCACTAAATCATCCACAGTAAAAAAACACTTGCGTGTACATGATTCATCTTATAACGGCTATATTCCATATCCAGGAGTGTAAATTTACAGGTAAGGAACCATGCTTTACCGCCTTTAGCAAAGAGTTTGAACAACACCTTTATTCAATGAACCTCTCGGAAACAAAAAGCCGTTTAAACTTTAAACAGCTTGCACTGAGTAAAAAAATAACAAAAAGGTCAGAGGTCGACTAAACACGCGACTCCGTCTTTGTCCTCTTGGATCCTGGCGTTCCCACCAGATCCAGAAACTCCCTCAGCCTCTTCCTCGTCGTCTTGAGTTTTGACTTGCTGGTGATCACTTCCTGTTCCTCCGACGTGACCTTTGACCGCTTTGAGCCCTCCACGACCGTATCTCCACCCGACGCCTCGGTGTCCAACGGACGGCGAGGACGTCCGACTGCAGATCTGTCTCCCTCCGTGTTCCT
Organism: Siniperca chuatsi; assembly: GCF_020085105.1. NCBI lineage: Eukaryota > Metazoa > Chordata > Actinopteri > Centrarchiformes > Sinipercidae > Siniperca > Siniperca chuatsi. The sequence continues at coordinate 699,816 of NC_058050.1, forward strand.
GCTGCTGCTCGGCGGCATCGGGACCGAAGGATTAAGCTCCGAACTGAAGGTTTCCATCTCCCTGATCTGAAAACTCTCCTGCAGTTTGTTCAAAACGTCATCGTCCTGGAAACAAGAGTGACAGATCAGAGAACCAATCACCATTCACAGTTTGAGTATGGAGGCGTGTTCTTGTCCCGCTGGTTTGTAAAACTACTCTGCACGGTAGTTATGCAAATCCATATTCACATGCAGCCACTGGTACGCAGTATATACACAGTACACGCCTGTCTCCTTCAGTTATCAGTCACCTCACAGCGAATCAGTTTCACTGATTTCAGGACTAACGTCTGATTGGTGGAGCTTGTTGGGGCCTTTGGATGCTTTGAGGAGGCCCAGCAGACACTCGGGGGCGGGGCAGAGCACTCCAAACCTTTAATCATTTCATCTTTGTCTTTCTTTACAGCTGATATTCTGCTAAAGAGCCCGGACAGTAAAGGACGGAGCTCCACGACCTGATCTATCATTATGTATCGCTTCTCTATCAACTAAAGGAAACGTCATTAAGTAGAGTAAGTACTCAGGTACACTTATGTCTAATTCGTTTATTGCGGCGCCTGTATAATGCCCGGCGCTCCCCTTACTGAGCGTTTCCACCGCTTCTGAAGTCTGCGTAGAACCGAAGGATTGGAAACGCTGCGGCAGCGCTGACAGAAAGGTGGAATCACGTGACCGTAATCCCTGAAATAAATAATACGTATTAATATTAGAAAAAGCTAGCTGACATGGTGTGACCTGCCACAGCCGACATTTACCCTCATTTATTAAAACGTTTAAAAATATTGTCCTAATGGATTATCTGCTATTATTATTATGATGATGATTATGAATTTAAATCCTTGCAGAAAACAGCGTTCATATACTTTTTTTGAAACGCTGGAATCAGGGAACGTTTGGCTTTTGTCTTTGAAAGATTACTAATCAATGAATCGTTTCAGAAACGACGTGAGGATGTCAAACGATCCATCAGCAGTGATTTTCTTTATACTGTTTCTATCACGTCTCCCCCGCTGCATCGTCTCTGTGGTCACTGCTGGGAATCAATGATCAGGTTTGATTTATGGTAATGTTGAATTCTTCTATTATTTTTGCATCAATATGATGAAGTACTTTGCTTTTGTTCAGTTCAGAAGATGAATTACTTTCAAAAACATTCCTGTCTGGTTGCTTCATCCAGTAACAGCTTCTCATTTTCCAGAAAAAGGTCACAACACAAAGTGACATTTACCAGAATAAAGGATTCGAACCAAGTCCTGTGTGAAACAGCAAAGGATGAACATGAACTCCAGGATCCGTGTGTCAGAAGCGAACCTGCAGTTTTACGTACCTGAGAGACATCATTGAAGAGACTCCAGATGTCAGAGAGGAGCTCTGCAGCCGTTTGATACGCAGGAGGCCGACGCAGAGTCAGACGATCCGACATCAACTTCAGATGAGACCAAACGCCAAACTGAAAACACCAGAAACACGTCATCATCGGTGCTGCTGAGCCTGCAGGTGCTGTCAGAGCTCCACCTGCTGGAAGAACTACTGCTAGACAGAGGTGGAGGAAGTGTTCAGGTCCTGCACTGCAGTAAAAGCACTGACACACACTGAAACCCTCTGCTGCAGTGAAAGTGTGAGAGTGTGATCAGGAAAAAGCCCTTAAAGCATTAAAGCAGTGCAGCGTCCCTGTGGCTGCTGTGCTGTTATATATTCTATCATCAGGTTATTATTCCTCGTGCATTAATGTAAAGCAGGATGTTGCTGCTGCAGCTGGTGGAGCCGGAGCTCATGTTGAACCGGTTTGTATCGGACTGCAGCTGATGATGCTTTTCATTCTGGATCCATCTGCCGATTCTTTTCTCCGTCGATCCGTCGATCCATCGATCGATCGATCGGTTTGGAAAACTGGTGAAAACGGTGAGAAACGCCGTCACGACGACCCAGAGCCCAAAGCGACGCCTTTAGCGTGTCGTCGTGTCCGACCGACAGTCCGAAGCTCGACGTTATTAACAAACATCACAGTTATTACAGTCGTTCAGAGGGAAAGCAGCAGATCTGCACATCTGAGCAGCTGCAGCCAGGAAGGGATTTACAGGAGAAATTAATTTTCTGGCAGTCGACTGATCGCGTGTTGAACTTCAGCGCAGTGCTGTTATAAAACACACCTGAGGAGCTTCAGCGCTGCTTGTCTTGCTGCTGACAGAGTTCCTGTTCGCGGACGTGACGGCGTGTTGAGCGTTCGTGCAGACGGCGATGCACCGACGCTCGCCTGAGCGTGGAGGTCACACTAACACAGTTTCCCGTCGGCTCCATTCGTTTGCTGCGGTGAACTAATTTAGATGTATGAAGCTACAGCTGACACTCATCACTGCCTTTATGTGCACAACAACAGTGGCGTGTTTCTGCAGGCCGACCCGGACGCCGGCGTCGCCCTGGTTACCGCCACACGCAGCCAATGGGCTTCTTCCGTCGGCTCCTGGATGACAGGAAATAAGCTCCGTGGCAAACTAACGTTTCACACTCACACGTTTTTCAAGATAATCTTCATGAAGCGTAAACGCCATCGCCACAAGTAAAAAGCCAACGTTAGGCCACGCCGCGGTCACATGACTAGTCTCCACCACTAAGCTGCCAACTTGTAATTTGATCTGGCGTGATGACGTTTAACGTATGAAACGTATTATTAAAATGTAATGTAGTATTTACTGACGTATTTTATGTCGTAGAACAAGAAGTGAAAATCGCGTGTTAACCACACGCTTCATTTCAGCCGGCGAGACGAGCGAACAGGAAGCGCTAACAGGCTGAACGTTCCCGGGAGTTCAGCTGCTGCAGCAGTCTGAACACGTAATGTGAAGGCAGTCACGTCAGCTGACGTCAGCTGCTTTAACTGGAGTTCAAACGTTGTGAACGTGAGTCTGAAGTTCATCAACCTTTGAAATCTAATCAGCGACGACACGAGCCAGAAAAGGATGTTGGTTTGAAATCAGTGTTGAAAAAGAAAGTTATGGAGAAAAGGTATTTTCAAACTGAAGAAGAGTTAAATAGCTTCCCATGATAAAATACACAGCACAGTAAAATAGGTACCATTTATAAAAGAACCAATCCTGGTTTAGTTTGGGGAAAGTAACAGAAAACACAGCGTTTAACTGTTTCTGATGGGAATTTTCCTCTAAACACTCAAATTTGAACACCTTTGAATATAAAATCGACTTTTACGAGGCCAAAAAGAATAAAGTGGATCAGCGCGTCCCTGGTTACGATCCGCCTCCAGGTGACCCGAGAGCAGCGACAGCCTTCAGCCTCGCTGCGGATAAACTGACCTCAGAAAGTCGACTGCGGCCTTCAACCTTCAAGTACAGCAGCAGACTCTCACAGCGCTGCAAAACAGACAGAAACAGTTTCACACACGAGCGACACACTGTTCCACCCGGCTGCCAAAAGAAAACATTAAAGGGACAGAAAGTAAAGTGCTGTTGTAATTACACTAGCCAGGTTTCCAGGTACGTGTGACACGTACTACGATCGGGACCTGGGTACCTCATGGTTCTCCCCTCGTTCTGTCTTTGTTACCAGAGGGGCCCCTTGTTCAGATCTACAGAACATCTTCTGTTACTCACCGTTATATAAACTGTTAAATCCAAATAAAAAGGCTGGCTGGGAATGAATTCATGTCTTGAATGTTGTAAAACTAGAGAACAAGCCAGAGCTAAGTGTGTGTGTGTGTGTGTGTGCGGACTCTGACCCTCTGGTCCAGCAGACTGAGACAGGGACTCTGAGGTCTTTGTGGTCTGTCAGAGCTGTAGGGGTCCGAGGGGTCCGACAGGTCCTGACACAGCGAACAGATCCACTCTGACCTGTAAGACAAAGAGGAGGGACGGACGGACAGCGAGATCAGCAGCAGCACTGATGTCAGTGAAAACGCTTCCTGCTGATTTTTCACAATAAAAGTCTTCTAGGAAAAGCACAGATGCCTTTTGAGCGTAGACTGTTTAAAACATGGACGCAGCGTCCGTGACGTCACCCAGGTGGGTGGCGCCGCCCGTCGCCATCTTGGCAGCGCCCGACTCCGGCTAATCCAAAAATGGGCAAAGAGGTGGAGCTGAGGCGGGCGAGTGAAGCCTGGTTGATGAAACCACCTGAGACTCAAAGCGGCCACGCCCTTAATAACTTTAAGCCTTAATATAATTTAAACGGCTGAGTTACATAAAAATGTGAAACACCTGTGCAGGTAAAGTAGTAAGTGACTGTTTTTCTTTCTCATTTCCTCCACTTTAGTGCATCATTTGTACTTCAAGCTGTTTCATAGTCAAAAGAAAACAACAGTATTTTGTCTTTGTGGAAAAACAAGTTCCCTTTGATAAATTCTGAGAAGCAATTTATGCAAATCACCGGTTTTCTCTGGGCCTCCAAACCTGAGCAGCGAGGAGATGTGTAGCCGCTGGCTGTCGAGGTGGTGTCCAGCAAACGATGTGGGCTTTGTAGAAGAGACGGACCGGGAAGACCTGGTCTGATTAGGAGAGACGGCATTCATCCCAGCTCTCATATCCAGAAATCTGGCCGAGTTTATTAGCGGATCTAAACCGTGACAACTCAGAGCTGAGACCAGGAGGCGGAGGTGCAGTCCTGCACGCTTCTCTGCAGAGCAGTTACCCACCCAAACCCCCTCAGTGACGGCGTCTGCCCCCCGACCACTTACATTAATAAAACCTAAAGTTAACAGAAGAGGAGTTATACATACAAACCTAAACAAACAAAACAGGAGAATTAAATGTGAAACATCTAAAGCTGTACTGGGGAACGATTTAATATCATCATATTGACTTGTGTTGTGTTACTGAAACCTGGCTGGTCATGAAGAATCTGTTCGTGTTAGTCAAATGTACGTGACTGAACCAAAAATTCGGTTTGCGGGTGGAGTAACGCGCGTCAGACTGATTGATCGCAGGATGTTTTGTTTTCTTTTGTGATTTTTTTTTTGCTGTGGTGTTGAAGGTGTTTACATGATCAATAACCTATATGTATTCATTTCAATCAAAGAATAAATATTACTACAGAGAGGGAGGTTGTCTTGCTTTGTTACAACTGCAGACTGTACAGGACTCAGCTGCTCGGCTGTAAACCAGGACCCAGAGGTGCGACCACATCACACCTGGTTCAGCCTCTTTACATCGGCTCCCTGTTGGTTTCAGGACTGATTTTAAGATCTTGTTGATGACTTTTAAGGCTCTTCATGGCCCCAGATTATATCTTAGACCTTGTAATCCCTTATGAACCTTCACGTAGTCTGAGGTCTTCAGGCAGGGGTCTCATGGTCTCTGTTCCTGAGTCCAGGATGGAAACTAAGGGGGACAGAGGTTTTGCCATCAGGGCCCCGAGGATCTGGAACAACCTGCCCGAAGACATCAGGCCGTCTGAGTCAGTGACTTCGTTTAAGTCTCGTCTCAAAACACATTTTTATCTGAAAGCAGATCCTGATTTTACCTGAACTGGCTGTTTATTTTATTTCTCTTGTTGTGAAGCACTTTGTACTCTGTTTTGATAAGCGCTCTATAAATAAAGTTTTATTTTATTATTATTTTATTGTTATTGCGAGAGAGGCAGGAAGCTTCTCTGCCTCCTCACGCAGGACTGTAGGGGAAGCACAGGCAGGTGTTTGACTTTGCAACGGTAATGTAATGACGCACAATCCGAGTCTGTAAACCAAACCAATCAGAGAGCTCCGCGTCTGATTATTGACCAATCGGGAGCTTGGAATGGGAGGGGGCTGTGAGGTTAAAAAGACAAAGACGGGAGAAATGTTGTGGTTCTGCAGCCAGAAGAATAAAGCACCTTGAGGTGGAGAAGAACGAAGCTTTGCTTCTTTAGTAAACCGTTCGGTTCCAAAGAACTAACGGCGGTTATTTAGTTAAAGTTACAGAAGGTTGAACAGAAAGAAGAGAAACCACGCCGACGGCGGCCCGCCACGGCAAAACGCTACCAGCAGAAACACTGATATCAACTTAGCGCTTTTCCAGTTGTTGCCAATTTCAAGGATTCGTAAGAGTTAACATGAGAGCAGATCTGGAAACAAATACAGAGGAAAGGCCAGTCTCTAAAAACAGGTCCGATTCTCTCTGCAGGTGAAGAGCGGCATCATCTGAGAACTTCTGGTGTCTTTGTTCCGTCAAAGGGGGTTTGTTGCTGCCACACCTCTCGTTTTTCTGGCGGTGGATCATTCGTTTACCAACTACTGATTGATTGATTGATTCTTACCAAATGCCATGTCCAACAGGGGGGACGTGACAGTCTCTGTGGTATCCTCGACCGCAGGCCGAGCAGATTATTGAACCGTTGGCTGCTCCACAGGCAGAGCAGGTAACTATCTGCAGAGTCACAGGAGACCCTGGCGATGACGGCGGCTCCGTGATGTCACCTGTGACGTCATCAACACGGGACTGTAACACAGCAGAGAGGAACATGTGGATGGTTTAAAGTTACCTGGGCCCTGTTCTTTGTGTAATGGATAACTGAATTAGCCGTAGGATGGCGCAGACCGCACCCTGAGCGCCCCGCTCATTTGCCAGATGACGCGCTCCACCGGAAGGCAAATCTTTAAGACTGGATCTTTATCTAATCAATACTCTTACCGGCCCGGTTCTTTATCATTACTAAAGAATTGTCGTTGTTTTTTTTTTTTAAATTATTGAAGTTTAGAAAGACTGAAGAACTGAGACCACAGTCAGCGTCTGTGCTTCCTCCTGTCAGTCCGCCTCCCTCTGCTGCTGCTGCGACTCACTGCAGGTAAGTTACCTGGCGGAGGGGGGAGGGGCTTCTTTGTCTCTGTCACGAATCTTAAAATTTGGCAAACTTCCTGCTGACTAACTAAGAAACGGCTTCATTTGAGCTTGTTTGTAGCAGTTCACTGTTAGCCGAGCTAGCTCGCTGCGCTTGTAACAACAACAACAACTGCGGACAGAGCTGGTGGAAATATCACTTTTCTACTTTTTAAAAGTAGAACCAGAAAACACAGCATTTTCACTGTTACTATGATGTCATTTGAACACTAAAATGTATTAAATGTTCAGACATCACAAGAGCAGAATTGTGAACTATTGAAAACAATAGGTACATTATTACTATACACACTTTGTAATGTATTGGCCGTGTGATTATATCTTCTTAATCGAGCACATAATTATAAATAATAATGACATAATTAACATAATTTGTGTGGAAATAGTGGAAACATTATGGAGCACAATTTAAAAAAACAATAACACTTGCCCCCCCAGTGCATGCTGGGAGGCTTAGCTACACGCCTCATAACTGCAATCACATGATCAGCACTCAGCCAGTCACATGACACTGATCATGATTTCAACTGATTGATTACTGTTATTCAAGATAATTCAAGATTAACAAATCAACTTTCAAAGAGCCAAATTAGCTGGATGAAACAGAACAGGATGACTTCAGCATGATAACGTTGGAAGAACGGGGCCCAGGTTGATTCGGTTATCCTGCTGTGTAACATAATTCACTTTGTAAATGCAACAATTTAAAATGTCATGATTCACAGGTGACCTCCTACCTGAATGTCCTCGGTTATCTCTTCCAGGTAAATCTCATCTTTACTGTCACCGGGGACCAGGCGGAAACCAGAGAGGGGACGTCCAGGGCGGGGCGGGGATACCGGCAGTCTGAACAGAGACACTCTGGGCTGCCACTGGCTCAGACTGCAGTCTGGGTATCCAATCACAGAGCTCGGTTCTTCGGCGTCTCCGTCCGATACTTCAGGTGGAGACAGTTTCCCTGCGGGTTCGGTTTCTTCAGACACGGTGGAGGTCGGTTCATTCTCTGCATGTTCCTGCTGCCTTGCTGCGACCTGCTGCACGCTGAGATCACAGGCGGAGTCCGCCACCGCCCTCACCACAGGACTCTGCTGCGGCTGTTTCAGAGAAGAAGAATGAGGGCTGACGTCAGAGATGAGACCCTCGAAGGAGAACAGAGGGTCGCTGGTAACTGCAGTGGTCACGGGAGCACTGGATCGGTTGACGCTGGGGCAGGAGGAGGGAGGAGGACTCAACTGATTGGACGAGGACTTCCATGAAGTAGAGGGACCGTTGACTGGAACAGGTGAGTCAGTGTCACAGGTGTTCCCGGTTTGAGGGAAGGTCCCGCAGGAGGGTGAAAGACAGGTGAACGCAGGAGGAGTGACAGTGGAAGAGGAAGGACACATTTGATCGTACAAGGTCTCCCGTGACGTAGTGAGATGGTCGTCTGGAACAGGTGAGGCAGCGTCACTGGTGTTCTCAGTGAGGGGGAGGGGCCTGCAGGTGGGAGCAGGACAGGTGGAGGTGGGCGGAGTGACGGAAGAGGAACATGACGAGGAGGGAGGAAGACACAACTGCTGGTGTTTCGGAGAAGAAGAATGAGAGCCGACAGCAGAGGTGAGACCCTCGGGGGAGGACACAGGGCCGCTTGTTATAGTTGTATAGATTATATCTTTCAGAGGTTGGTGGTCTGATTCGTGGCTTGGCAGCGCTGTTTGACTCGGTCTGACAGGGATTTGGTTTTGTGTGGGGGCCGCAGGAAGTATCTTACGACTGCCAGAGTTTACCTGCTGTTTAGGCCTGGTGTTTCCAGGTAAGGTGTACGACACAGTCTGACTGAGCAGCATGGGAAACTGAGGCACGACTGACGAGAGGCTTGAGGGCCAGCAGGACACCTGGTACGCAGTCTGATTGTTGGTCAGCAGGACGGCAGCAGGCTGGTTCTGATGGGGAGCAGTCGGTCGGTTCAAAACCAACGAGGGTTTGACAAGCTTGAATACTGTGCAGGACGGAGACGCACCTGCTTTTGGGGGGACACCAAAACCGACAGGCTGCAGTTTCACTGAGGTAGAAACATGCTGGACATGATTCCTCGGCAGCAACAGCTGTCTTGGGTTCGTCCCCAGGTGAGACAACGTCTTCACAGTAGAGGAGGATGGACACTCGACAGGTTTATGGGAGGTAACTGCAGGGGTTGTGGTCACGGGAGCACTGGATTGGTTGGCGCTGGAGCGGGAGGAGGGAGGAGGACAGAACTGATTTGATAAGGGCTTCCATGAAGTAGAGGGACCGTTGACTAGAACAGGTGAGTCAGTGTCACAGGTGTTCCTGGTTTGAGGGAGGGTCCCGTAGGAGATTGAAAGACATGTGGAGGTAGGAGGAGTGGCTGAGGAGTTGGAAGAGGCGAAGGCGATGGAGGTGGAGCATGACCTGGAAAAGGAGGAGGAGGAGGAGGGAGAAGGACACAATGGACTGAACGAAGACTTTGACGTTGTAGAGGAACAGTTGACTGGAACAGGTGAGTCAGTGTCACTAGTGGTCCTGGTTAGGGGGACAGATCTGCTGTAGGGTGCAGGACGGGTGAGGGTGAGAGGGGACAAGGACGAGGAGGAGGAGGAGGAGGCGGCGGCTCGAGAGTCTCTGTTCTGATTGGAGGTTTGTGAGACAGAGAAGGGGATCCATGAAACTTCAAGTTGACCTGGAAACAGAAACGTCACGTCAGCAGCAGATTTAACCAATAAACTGCCTCCTCAGTGTTTGTCATCGTTACATCAGTCGTAGAAAAGGTTTCAGTCGTAGTCGTCTGGACGCTGTTTTCAGAATCAAGACGTTTCGGCTCCCATCCGGAAGTCATTCTCAATTGTGAAAAAAATGGGACGGGAACTAGAAATTTAAGCTACTCTGTGTTACATAAGCCCCGCCCTCAGGAAGGAGTCTACCTGAGTATCTGTTAATAGCTAGTTTCACCTGAAACTGACCTAATTGTTTCCAAGATGGCCCTCATTTCTGAAAACAGCGTCCAGACGACTACGACTGAAACCTTTTCTACGATCGATCACTCCTGGACGAATGAGGGACGACACTGTCTTATCGTTACATCAGGATGCTTAACAGTTAACAGTACAGTTCAATCACAAGTGTCCACACCCACTACACCAACAGCCACCTCCATCTTCCATCAGAACTAGGGACGGGTACCAAAACCCGGTATTAAAACGGGCCTCGGGGCTAAATTATTACAGACCGTAATATTCACTTTTATCTATACTTTTTAATGTTTTGGGGTAATTTATTATCACGCTGCGGCAGCCGCTCACCTGCTCTCTGTGCCGTTTGTTGTCATTTACATAATGCTCTCCCTTTGGTGAACTGAACGTATCCGTTTGCAACTAACGTAAATGTAAACGCACGGTGTTTTGCGGCTCCCGGCATGTCGGCGTTTTGCGGCACAGATTTTTTGAAATGACATCACATCGAGCAGGAAGCATCCGACCAGTCTTGGGAAATATATCTGCGAGTGAACGATGTAAGTGCAATAAAACCTTGCGAGTAAAAAGCCAATACTTTATCAATACACCTGTTCAACAAGCACAAACGTGTGAACATGTAGAAAGCGACATTTTAATCTGCTCCGTCCGCAGTGTTTTACACAAGCGCAGCGAGCTAGCTCGGCTAACAGCGAACTGCTACAAACAAGCTCAAATGAAGCCGTGTGCATGTAGTCGGACTGTTTCTTAGTTTGTCACGAATCTTAAAATTTGTCAAAATCTTGTAAACTTCCTGCTGGCTGAGACAAAGCAGCCCCTCCCTCCTCCGCCAGGTAACTTACCTGCAGTGAGTCGCAGCAGCAGCGGAGGGAGGCGGACTGACACTGACTGATGTCTCAGTTCTTTCTAAACTTCACTCAGTGTTTTGATGTCAGGAATATGATTTATTTTACTGACATTTTCCAGTGAGATATTATTGAGTTTATATAGTGACTTTGCTGTTGCTGCTCTAGAAACAAAAAATATTCAATTCTAATCTGTTCTGAATTAATTCTTTTTTGAAATAATAGATTTTAAAAAGCAATTATATATCTCGTAATTCCAAAGAACCGATAAGAGTATCGATAATAGTAGTATCGATAAAACCCTAACGATACCCATCCCTATTGTTAATTGTAAAAAAAGGGAGGTATTGAGCATCGTTTTTTTATACTAGTATTGTATCAAAGTTTAAATTTCTGACCTCAGCTGCCATCGAGCCCAGAAAGAAAAGAAAGTCCTGTCACTGTACTATTACTGTAATTCTACTGTATTGTCTCTTGTAGCATATTTTTTGATGCAAATGTTTGGTGTTCATGCCCTGTAGGTTCAAGGGCATTTATTAGAGTTTTGTAAATTCAGCTTTTTATAGGCTACTGTGATATATATTTTCTTATTTTTCACAATAAATCTGCTCCACTTGGAGTTAAAGGTATATTTTGCATTGGTGGTGGTTATTACACAGTTGGTATGTGGTGTGTGGTAACGCCAAAAACTAATTAAAAAGTTGGAAATTGCAAATTTGTGAGTATTTCAGCTCCAAAGTATTTGGAGTCTCCAAATGTCCTTTTTGGAGCTCCGCTTGGATCTTTTCATGGAAACAACTCTGCAGAAAGGTCATACTTTGTGCTATCTTCTTCAAATTTAAGGCAGGCGTTCACTGACAGTGTGCGTGCAGCCCCATACTGTCCTTTACCTGGCCAACGCCATCATTGTTTCACTACCGTTAGACTAAGCTTCAGTAACAAACACAAAGAAATGTGACATTACACAATCACGGTGTCTGGACAGAAATCTTGTTAGGAATAATGTCAGAACAGACGTGGTCAAAACTGCAGATACAGAAGAAAGGAAGTAAAGATGGACACAAACTGTACAAAGCAACAATATCTCAACTTACCAAAGTTTAAAATGGCCTCCAGAGACTTCCTGTCAGTGACCACCTTCAGCCGAGACATCGTAGGAGGCGGAGACGAGTTCTGATCAGGAAGGTCCTTCAGCTGAGACTCAATCTGCGGTCAGAAACACACGACGAGGTCAGACCTGTTCTGTTCGGATGCGTCAGTTTGGGGTGAGACCGTTTGTCCAAAACAACCTAAAGTAACCTCTCTTTCCTAATATTTCTCTGTGTCGTTTTCCTTCTGTTGCCTCCTTGGTTTGAGACGATGGCATCATCTCTGGTTGTCTAGTATTTTTGGGGAGATGTGTCCAGGTTCGACAGCCCAGTCAGCGGTTGTCCGGAGGATCTTCCCTTCCTTCTGTTAAATTTGACCCATTTTCCCAGTTTTTCTGTTTGTACTTTGTATTGTGATTTATTTAGAAATAAAATAAGGAGTTTGTTACTTGCTGCTCACGGTGAGCTGTTATAAGAACAAGCCTTTTTTGTATGTATGAGCTCTGTAGAAAAAGGCCTGGAGTCAGACTCACTGCAGCTGAATCCGAACACTCAGACTTTACAGGCGCAAAACGCTGGACTTTCTTTGGACTGTGAATGGATATAATAATAATACTAACAAAAATAATGTAAAACAAGGCAAAACCAAAAAGACATGGTTTAGTTGTATAGTATAAACATAACATATATTTAAAAACAGCTATTTTATTGAGTTTGAAAGTTTATTTTTGACCTTAGCAACAGTACTCTGACAATAATAACTAGAGACCAGCCGTGCAGTGGAGCACCTGACTCGAGAGCAGTGAGGTTGGCGAATCAGGTGAACTGTGCCAGATTTATTAAATATGCCTGACCGTCCTCAACTTTAACCCACATTAGTTTGTGTGTGTGTGTCTTTCGCTGAAATATTCCCTGTTTTGATACAAGGAATGTAGAACATTAAACACGGTTAGTCGTGAATGTAGAATGAGTCATTACTGACGAGAGATAAACGATCAGTTGTTTGGCAAGAACACGAATATTGTGTGTGTGTGTGTGTGTGTGTGTGGGGGGCATTGCAGCCGTGTAGATTAGTCTATTTGGTTAGGGACATCCAAGCAAAGGGTCAATGTGCCTCCTCCCTCAATTATATTTTTTTATGACGGATCCAGTGGTCGTTCTGAACGGATGTTTGAGCAAAATACTCTGTTAGTATGTGTCGACTACGTGACATGTATCGCGTTAGTTGTTATAATAAAGGGTGAATGTTACATCTAATCGTTAGGCGCAGCCCTGCATCAGATAGCTGCATCGTTCCTGTTTCCATTAGTGCTCGATGACCTTCAGCTGGAGAATTTGTGGCGAGCGTGTGATCTACCTGAGCTGTGAAGGTGAGCAGAGCCGACAGGTCGTTGGTGTTTCGGGCTTTTTCTGCAGTTTCGGTCACTGACTGCTTTTTCTGTTGCAGCTGCTTCAGCTTCATCATCCTCTTCTTAATCATCTCACACTCCAGCTCACACACCTTCTGCTCAGAAACAAGAAGATTTACATACAGTAAACCGTGCAACAACTCATGCACATGACCCGTGTACTAGACACGGTTCAGTGATCATCATTATGCACTCTGTTCGTACTACTGGATCTACTACAGAGTCATAAGTGTGTGTCTGTGAAACCGACAGCAGAAACAACAAGAGATAAGACTCAAGGCCGTGCTGAGGAGTGAACCAACACTCACTTTCTTCTCTTTTAGAACAAACACAACACGTAACCTCCATGCGAGCTGATGGTGTGATCAACCAAAGACATGAGAAAACTCCCCGAGAAAGAATTTTCTTAGCTTCAACAGAAGAAAACATCGACAAAAGACTTGTTCTCCGAGATCTCGTTAACGCGCTCTGAGTATCACTGTGACAGCAGAGCGGAGATCGTCCTGTTCAAGATGATTTAATTCAAAGTCAAAAGTTGACACTAAGTCGCGTCTACAAGTCCTAATGTGTTGGATTCCACTGACGAACATTTGACTGAAGTTCGGACGCATTAACATCCAGAGTCTGTTCTGTCCAAACGACCTGATGAAAGGGAATAAACGTGGCGTAAAACACAGTTTCTGTAAGTTACCTTGGCCTCTTTCATAATTTCTTCCATCCTCATTTTCAGATGCTGAGATATGGCGTAGCAGGACTGCTGTAGCTCATTCTTCAGGTTAGACTCGCTGTCAACAAGGTCCTGCAGCCTGAAACACAGCAACACACACACACACACACACACACACAAGAGGGTTTTTATTTAGAGCTTAATACTTACTGGACTTCCATTATGTCGCTGGCTATAGGGAGATAATCCGTCACACACAACATTCAGTCAACTAAATACATTCATTTCCACTCATTGTTGCAAGTAAACCTTGTGCTGAGCAGTTAAGCTGCTACACGTTATTTCTGCGTGGTAAAGCAGTCGGGGCGCTGCACGCAGCTCGCCGTCAGCTGCTGGAAAGAGTCAACGAAGAATCAACGAGAAAAACTGAACCTCCGAGACGTTTTTATGATGTGACCCTAAAACTCAAACACACACACGCTTCCACAATTAAACGGCTGAAAATACGAGCAGCGATAACCATTCAACTTCATTTATTAATCATCCTATTATTTATTTATCCAGTTATTTATGCAGAATGTTTCCTCGTATGATCAGAATGAGAAATACTTCATTGATCCCAGTGGGGAAACTCTTTGCTACAGCAGCTCATGGTGAGTCAGGGGCTGCGTTTATTGCACGAGAGGGAGCAATGTTAAGGCCTATCAGTAGAACCCTATGTAATGAAACCTAGTTTACTACTCCAGCAAGTAGTCCGCCCCTCAGTAACGACCCAGCAGAGGCGATTTGAGCTGCTGCTTTCCAGAGATCGAGGGAAACTGAATAAACACCACACATCTGAACACAAACCGCCTCGCTGCTCAGTCTTGCTGTAGCTGAGATATCTGCTGAATTCGTAACGGACAGATTTAGCTACTGCGTCCGCGAACTTCACGTGTTTTTAAGCTAGTAGCGGCACAGCCGACGGAGGATGCCAGAGCGTAACGTCCAGGCCGAACAGTTTCCACGCGATCCGAACATTTCCAACAACTCCAGAGCGCTGTCGAGGCCAAAAGTCAGTCTCAGGCAGCACCCGGCGGAGTAATACCGCGAGCACGTTCTAAATGTCTAGTTGACCAATCGGATCACTTGGTCGGAACTACTTGTTGTATAACTGTGCTTTGCTTCCGCGTTGGAGGTCTCTCGCTGCATGTGATCTGCTCTCACACACAGACGTTGTTCCTTTCATTTCCACATCAGTCACATCCATAAGAGCATCCTGCAGGAACCTGTTCAGACCGTACCTGGTCTCCATGTCCAGCAGAGTCTGCCTCGCCGTGCCTCCGTGTGCTCCGATTGGCTGAACCAAGACCTCCAGCTGCTTCTTCAGGCTGTCCAACGCTTCACTAACAAACTGATACCTGGGAGGAGGATTAGTTATTGATCATTAGTGTTTCTGCTCGCAACACTTCAGTTCCTCAGAGGCGACAGAATGCGTACCTGTGGTTCATGTGAGTCATGAGCTGGCAGTCTCTACAGGTGAGCTGGTTACAGGTGAAACAGAAGAGCTTGAGCGTCTCGGACGGGTGGAGTCTGCAGAACTTGGTGGGAGGAGTCGAGACGGCTCCTGAAGACAGAAAACAGACACATCGTTAACATCCTGCAACAGAGAGCAGATCAGACGAGATCAAACTTTATTGATCCTCAGAGTGGAAATTCACAGCAGCAGGGAAACTAAAACGAAATGACTGACTTTATGCACGATTTGTGTAAATCGAGTCAATCGAGTCAGAAAGCCTTATTTATATACATTTATTTATATATAGAAGAAAGCGTTTCTTAAATCATCATGTAATGAACAATACAACATGACTTCATCTTCAGTCTCACACAAACATCTTTGACTTTTGGTTAAATTCTGCTTCTTACAAAATGTCCGTCATTTAGTTTTGTATCAAACATCGACGGACAATATTTCTTTACACTTATTAAACAATTAAGCAGAGGTCAGGGTTCGTAACTGTCTCCGAAGGCACTGTGTCTTTAATTTGTAGTCCATCACACCCAGGACTACAACTCCCTTGATGTCTCGCCACACAAGTTCAACTGAGAGACACACGTGTTCTGCAGAGTGATGTTCTTTTAACCTTTTGTCCTGCCGCATCCACCTGTTGCTGCCTTGAAGAAGCTCTCGGACTTATTAAAACAAGATTTCTGCAAAACACTCGAGACTTTGCACGAGAAGAGAAGCTGGATGTTTGGACTGAACAGCTGATCAGTGAGAATCAAAACGGATCAATGGATTGTCTTCTGACCTGCCGGCGGCTGGTTGAGGATCCGGTGTGATCTGGTCAAAGTCACTCTGCGATGAGCCGACACGCAGACGTTACACAGCGCTTCATTACAGTCCAGACACCAACATCTGGCTGAGGAGCCGTCGCAGCTGCTGCACTGAGGAGAGACGGGGGGGTTTACATTTTATGCAACTTTATACAAATATTTACTTTTTACTTCCCTACGTCTGTCCGACGGCTTCAGTTTACAGATCACAGCGTTTCATCCCCTTCCTGTCCGGTGGAAACCTCGTATCTCCAGGTGTTAGTGACGAGCTGAAGGATGAAGAGTTTCCTTCATGTGCTGAGGAAACTCTCCTCCTCCCGAAGCTGAATAAACTCTTTAGTTTCTGCCGGACTTTTACCTGCAGTGGAGTATTTTCAGTGTGGTATTAGTACCTTTACTGCAGTAAAGGATCTGAATACTTCCTCCACTGTTGTTATAAATAATAAGTAAATATTAGAGACCAGCTGAGAAGTTTAGAAAAGAACGAATGTTTCTCCTAAACATCTTCTGACTTTAGATATTTGAAGTATTGATCTCCACTGTCAGGCAGTGACAGAAGCTCCCCCAGTCAGGGTTTGTTGGTTGCTCCTTGATCCAGGCTCTGTCCCTTTGGACCTACAGTAAGATCTGTGGACACCTTTAAAAGGTCCAGCGTGGAGGATTTAGCGGCCTCTAGTGGTGAAACTGCAGTTTGCAACCATTTGAACGCCGCTCGCCTCGCCCTCCCCTTCCAGGCGTGCAGGAGAAACTACGGTGGCCCAGAAACTTGTGAAAAACACCAGAGGCCCTCTCTAGAGCCGGTGTTTGGTTTGTCCGTTCTGGGCTACTGTAGAAACATGGCGGTGCAACATGGCGGCCTCCGTGGAAGGGGACCCGCTCCCTCTGTAGATATAAAGGCTGATTCTAAGGTAACGAAAACACAACGATTCTTATTTTCAGGTGATTAAACACTGATGAAAACACACTTATGAATATTATATTTCTGCCGACAGCTGCTCCTAAATGTTCCACACTGGAGCTTTAAAAAGCAGCTCCACCTGTTTAGACTCGCCTTTGTGTCATTTTCTATTTATTATTAATTTATTTCCATTTCATGGTGTTTTATTCTTCCTCAGTCTGTATTTATTTAGTCTGTTGCCTTTTTTCTTTTTGTGAAGCACTTTGTGACATTCTGCTCTTGAAAGGTTTTATAAATAAAGTTACTTACATTATATACAGTCATACTTTCAAAATAAATGCAAAAAAAATAAACTCATCAATGAGATGAGGTCGGACCCGTAACCATTTCTGCAACTAACGATTAATCCACAGATTATTTTCTCAAACGATTAATTGTTTGGTTTATAAAACAGCAGAAAAATCTGAAAAGTGCTCATCACAATTTCCTATCTGATGATATGAAACGTCTTGTTTTGTCCAAAACCCAAAGATATTCAATTTACTATAATGTAAGACAAGGAAAGGCAGCAAATTCTCACATTTCAGAAGCTGAAACCATCAAATTCTTATGCATTTTTGCGTGAACTTATCGATTATCAAAAATAATTCCTGACTAATTTTCTTTGGATCGATTAATCAACTAATCGTTGCAGCTCTAAACACTTCAACATGACTCCAGACTGAAGTGAATGCGACACAAAGAGCTAACGAGGTTACGTACACGCAGAGAGACTAAACACAGGTCGTGCTCCAGTCTGAGGATCACTATGTTTAATTTATCTCTTAATTATCATCTCTGATGCACAAAGACCACGAAATCACTTTAATAAACGACGAAACACTGCGCACGAGGCAATCTGAAGTTGCTGAAGAGATTCGTCTCAGATCAGATCAGTCTGCGGACATTTTCTTCACAATTTTCATTCATGCCAACTGATTAAAAACAGGAACTAAACGAGTCTCTGATGTTTTGTCATTTCTAACTCAGCTCGGGCGTTAGCAGACGCTCCTGTTCTGTCTGAATTAATATTTACGTTACAGAGACGTGAAGCCAGCGATGTTACAGATTTCATGTCTGAAAAGAGCTCGAGGCGGAGTGTAAACTCACAGTGGATGAATGATTAGTAAATGACCCAGCCCAGGAACCCCGGAGACCCTCTGGCGGCCCCTGAGCCAGAGTTTGTGTTACCTGCTGACTGCAGCTGTTTCCTGGATCTGCTGCTGTCTCCATGCTGAGGAGAGAAGTCATGTCCTGGAAGAGAGACGCGAGATTGTATTCATGTCAAACACCAGCAAACATTTTAATAAAAACACGTCAGATTCTTACACGATAACGTTCCTGCAACGCGTAAATCAACTCCGTTCCTCTGCTGCGTCGATGAGCGACGGTAAGGCTGCGCGGGCAGAAACTAAAACACGTCATCGATCAGCTGCTGACGGAAACAACCAGAACGCCCTGAAGCTCAGAGGAGGGAGGGCAAACAACGGGCTTTCAGCAAACAGCCCTTCGAGAGGAAACATGTTCATCCAGACAGAACCGAGGAGCTGAATCATCATTTCTACGAATGCCAGCCAATGAGCTCTAACCCACCACTGGACCAGCGTCCTGCTCGCTCCCCACCGATCCCATCAAGTCCTGAAGGCGTTCAGTCCACACACACTCTTTGTGCGTCTCTGTAATCCCATATCTGATTTGTATTCTTATAATAATTCCATATCAACTCTTTTATAAGTTTGTCTGTATATATGGTTCGCCGGAGGAAAGCCAGAACATCTGGTATCACTTAGACTTTCCACTCCGGACGAAGAATGTAGGGACCCGCTGATTACGTGGATTCACTCTGGGCCTTTGTCCCAGTGTACTTTGGTTCTACTGAGACCACATGTGTGAAGAAACCAGCCTTAAACAAGGCTCCTGGCATTAACATGAGTCTCGGGTGCCCACTTGTGATCGGACCTCACCCCCCCCGCTCTATATGCGAATAAACATGTACGTCATTTCCGATTGAACCTGAAGTAGATGGATTTACCGCTTATCAGACCACAAATGAGACAAGATTTAGGTTTGAGAAACGATAGACGCCTCCGTGTTTCTGAGGGCCTCACTGCTTACCGTACAAAAACACAACTTTATAACTTTTTGGTGAAACTGGATCATAAATCATGAAGAAAATGTTTTCTGGTTTTCCCGCCGATGTCCTCCGGCTGCTCTGCCTCGACTCTCGGTGATTTACGGCGTTTCCTGATGGACAGATAGCTTTACTTGTTGCTCAGTTAGCCGTGCAGCTAGCGGTCCTATTAGCTTAAAAGCTTAAATAAAAACTTTTTTAGCTTTATTAAACCCTCTTCCTCCTGGCGGTCCAAAGCTCCCAGTCCGGCAGTCAGCTAAGGTCTCAGTGTCTTTCCTGGTCCCGTCCACAAGTGATTTCGTCCTCTGAGCATTAAATATCATTCCTCCCTTCAGATTACTCTTGATATCTTCTATTCAGTGGCCCTGCAGTAATGATCCCTCTCCTTCTCTGGATTCTGCCTGTCCCGCCCTCTCTGCCAGTTACTGACCCCCTTTAATCCACAATCTCTTTGAGCTTCAGAGTTTTGCTTGCCTTTTCTTCCTCATTGCACCCAACTAGTAGCTTTCCATCTGGGTCAGGACCTTAGTAAAGTCAGTATTTCCTACGGCTCTATTCAGCATTTTCGCCAGCTTCGTGGTTTGATCCTACCTACCCCAACCTGAGCTTCTTCTTCTTCTCCTCCTTTCGGCTGTTCCCTTTCAGGGGTCGCCACAGCGAATCACGTGCCTCCATCTAACCCTGTCCTACCCCAACCTGAGCACCGAATCCCATTTGACCGGTGAGCTTCTGCGTTGTGTTGGTGTGACAGGATCACCAGGATCTGCGCGTTTGATTGAAGGGGACGTTTGATGCATCATTTGACTCTGCACAAAATGGACCAATCGCGTGTCGCCTACTTCAGTAAAGAGAACAGTTCGCCATAATGGAGAACTATGAAGAATATTTTAAAAAAATGATCACGGCAAAAAGCAACAGTGTTACTGCAAATAAGGTAAAAGAGGAATACTGGCAGAAAACAGCTGAGCGACTCAGTGCCTCCCGTTTATTTCTAACTGGCAGCTGCACATTAGAGCTCTTAAACTTTAACTCGATACTCAAGAGTTGCATTCAGGTCTGACACGAAGGAGACGAGGAACTCACTTTAGTTTATCGTGTCTGAGGGGAGGCCCACAGTCTCGGACTGGTCTATAGATGCAACACCAGCAGTGTTTAACGGACTTGGCAGTAGAGCGGCACACTTAATCGAAATATGCCTAAATCCGAAATATGCAATATCCAAATCGCAGAAGCTTTAATTTTTTGATAAAAAAGGTAAAATGTGTGACAAAACAGCTTTATAATAAAGCGCTGCGGTGCTGCAGAGACGCACAGATGTTGTTCTTCAGATGTAACAAAACATGTTTGTTTGGTACGGACCGCAACAAATGTCACGCCATCATCATTTTAGTAGTTTTTTCAGTGAAAACGAGAATTGTGACGCAAAAATGATCATTCCCACTAATCGTGAATCATATCTCAAATCGTAACATCTGTCAGAATAAACTCAGCAGATCAGGACCAAGCATAAAAAACATCCGAAGCGGTCGGTCGTTTTAGTGTACGGATGATGCTGCGCAATACTTTCACCTGAAGCAAACGGGGAAAAACACAATTTTCTGCACCGACTGAATGCACATAGGTTCCCATGGCAACGCGGCTTCGTTCGGTTTCATATATAACGTTTTCCCTCAGCTGAGAATCTGTATCGCTCAGAGGACATCGTCGGGAAAAGAAATCGGTGAAAGGGCGGCGGTTTTTACAGACCGTCACCTCCTCCGGAGCAGGTTGTGTGTTCAGCATAGGTTTCCGTGGTGATCTCGCAGGTCAGAAGAGAGCCAACCGAAAACTCTGGCTTTAGGCTCGACCACAGACCGTATAAAGGGCTCCACATACCTCGCTAACCCATCAATCTGGCTTCGTAGTTCACGCCTCGGGGGCCTTTTATGGCTGACCTCTGCTTATTCTGACAAACAAATTGGGAAACAGAACCTCCACGTTGATTCTACTTCCCGCTCCGGCCACGGAATAAAACCAAATATACAGTAAGACCTGACAAACACACAGGAAGGGGCAGAAGGAATTTAAAGAGTAACTAAACCCCAGAGTTTTGGCTGAAAGGCAAAAATGCCTTTAGAAAAAAAAAAGCTGCCACCGTTTACGTCACCTGCCTCCAGATCAGCCAATAAAAAAATTCAATTGCAATAGCCGGGTTTCAACCTGTGGAGGGAAGTCACTGTGCACATTTATAACACGATGTGTAGAACTCAAATACTTTGCACTAAAACGTCACGATTTGGACCTGAACGCATCAACAACACTAATAAATACCCAGATACGTATTCAGCTGAAAAAGAGGTTTGGTCAGCACGAAAGAAATTAGGTTTTCTGAGTTTAAGTTTCGTCTCAAAACACATTTTTTATCAGAAAGCAGAACCTGATTTTACCTGAACTGCCTGTTTATTTTATTGCTTTATATTTCATCATTCACTGTGGTGTTTTATTTCTCTTGTTGTGAAGCACTTTGTTTTGATAAGTGCTCTATAAATAAAGTTTTTTATTATTATTATTATTATTATTATTATTTATGCTGCCTTCAGGACACAGCCGGAAGTGGGAATTTCCATCTTCCGACCTCCAAGCGCTCCAGATACACGACGTGAAACATAAACAAACATGGCTGACCGCGACAGACTGCTGTTTGTTTGGCAGGTGTGCGCACACCTGAGCCCTCAGCAGAGCAGCCGCCATTGTACACTTTAGTTCACACCCGGAAACGTATCTCCATTCAGCAGCAGAACACTGCAGTGTGCGCGAACACGCTGCCCCCCCTCCTCCCCTGCGGACTGAAACGCAGCCTGACGGGAGGCCGCCATTGTTGTGACGTCAGACAGCTTCTTCTTCGTGGAGTCGGGGCGGATGGATACACGGGGAGGCGCTGCGGCTCCGGGCGGAGGGCCACTGGACTGTTTTTTTTTCTCCCCATGTCACGGTTTACTTCAGACCTCCAAACTCTTCCACACCTCCGCCACCAACACCCCGAACATAACCCGCGGTCACACAGCGGCTCCCGCCGTGTCCGCGGCCGCCGCCATCCCCGGTCAAACACACACAGTCTGTTCGCGGTAACCGAACTCTTCTTCTGCGCGCGACTCGTTCCCGTCCAGCCACCGCGAGCCCTAAAGGCAGCTTTTACTGTGGCCAAATGCTCACGGTTAGACCTGCTGGGTCTCTGTAAATAACATTATAATGACATTATAAAGAGGTCTGGACCCGCTCTGTAGGAAAAGCGCAGGGAGATAACTTCTGTTATGAACTGGCGCGGATATAAATAAAACTGAATTAAATCGGCTCACCGTCACATCCGCGTCCTCTCCTCACGAGACTCTGTTGAAAACAAACGGGGAAAATCTTCGTTAAAGTTTCATAATTCCGTTTCTTCTGTTCTAACAGCGGCTCGTCAAGTCGAAGATGCTTTATATCAACTTTCTTCTTCTTCTTCTTCTGCTTCTGCTTCTTCTGCTTCTTCTTCGCGTGTTTTGGCGGGTTGCAGTACCAACTTTTAGCTGCATGCCGCCACCTGCCGGGCCGGAGCGCGCCGGCTGTGCCGGATCTAGTTCACATTAGTTTATAATAATGAGACGCCTCTATTCTTTCAAACAATCCCGTGTTTATTTAAAGACCTGTTGTTTTCCTCGCGCCCTTTACTGCAAACCTACCTTTCCCTCATTACACCTGACGCCGTTCAGCATTTTCACTTATACTACAATGTGCACATGTTGTCTTATTCACTCTGCACTCTTTGTGTTCTGCCTTTACTGTCCTCATCCTCACCCTTTTCCTTCCCTTACCTTCCCCTTTTCCAAATGGTACGTCCATCCAGGGGGTCAGGGTGGACACTGTGGAGGACTACAAGTACCTGGGAGTGCACATGGACAATAAACTGGACTGGACTAAGAACACTCAGGCTGTTTACATGAAGGGCCAGAGCCGCCTCTGTTTCCTGAGGATTCTGAGGTCCTTCAGCATCTGCCGGACGATGCTGAGGATGTTTTATGAGTCTGTGGTGGCCGGTGCTGTCCTGTATGCTGTTGCATGCTGGGGCAGCAGGCTGAGGGCAGCAGGCTGAGGGCAGCAGGCTGAGGGCAGCAGGCTGAGGGTAGCGGACGCCAACAGACTCAACAAACTGACCCGTAAGGCCGGCGACATTGTGGGGGTGGAGCTGGACTCTCTGGCGGTGGTGTCAGAGAGGAGGATGCTGGGTAAACTACACGCCATCTTGGACGGCGTCTCCCACCCGCTCCATGACGCGCTGGTCAAACAAAGGAGCACCTTCAGCGGAAGACTCATCCCCCCACAATGCACCACAGAGCGCCACAGGAAGTCATTCCTGCCTGTGGCCATCAGACTCTTTAACTCCTCCCTCTAAGTGTCAGTCTGTATGACCCGAAGTCACTAAACTGGACACTGATCATTAACATCTCTGCAATACTTGAGATAATTGTGCAATATTCTGTGTTTAATACTCCTGATCAATATACTCTTTTCAGTTTAATTTATTGATATTTATTCATGCCTCTATTACTGCTGTGCAATATCCTCCGTCTCATTATAAATAAGCTGCACTTAACTTGACAGTTCATGCACTATTACTTTATACCGTATTATCATCATCAACCCACTTTGTACTTCACACTTATTTTATACTTATACCCACCTGGTACTTCATTTATTTTCTGACCTGTATTATAGTGTATTATATGTTTTTGCTTATCACTTCTCTTCCTGTGTGACTGACGTGACGGCGAGCTGCTGTAACAAAGAGTTTCCCCTCGAGGATCAATAAAGTGTTTCTGACACTGATTATACTGTTTTGGACTCGAAGGTCAAAGGTCAGCACTGTCAGAGAGTTTTCCATTAGTCAGCCAACATCCATCCACTTTTCGTATTTGATGATTCCTAACAAATAATTCACTGAACGCACTTTGATTGGTTCGTTATAGCACAAGCGGTGACAAATTTATTCACAAAGAGAACACAAGTATTGAACTGCGTCGTCCGAGCTGAGATGATCAGAGAGTTTACTGTGACGGAAACACATCAGCAACATTCAGACTGAATATAAAAGTCAGTTAGTATCGAAACAGCACAGTTTCATTAATGAGATGAACAAATGTAAGCAGACAGGATGTTAAAGACTGAAGTGATTACATTTGGTGCCAAAGAACTAAATTCTGTTAGTAAAAGAAGTTATTCTATCATGTTTTGACTAATTTGAAATTCATGAAAACATCAGTTTTTCTTCATAAACCGTAAATCTGAATTTAACCCTTTAAAGCCTGTGTATGGAGGACCAAAGCTGACTTATTGAAAAATGAAGAATGACAAAATGGCCGAATGAACTGAGAAATAATTTACATAAAATGATTCGGAAAAAATAAAGATCTTAAACAAATTCCACAACTTTGTAACTTTTTATACACTAACAAAGTTATTTCCTGATTTTCTTGCGTATTTTATTAATTCATTCTTGATTTTTGTATTTTGTAGATTCATGCCTAATTTTTCATGCACCATGGCACCATTTATTTTCCAAAATTCTTTATTTCTTGATTTGTTTTTATTTTATTGACTTATTTTTTTAATTTTGGGAGCAAAAAATATATATTTTCCAGTTTCTCTATGAATTGTATTAATTTATACACTATTAATTCTGTTAACTTATTTCTTAATGTGTTTGCTGATTTTGGTCGTTGATTCATTCGTTTATTCTCATTTTTATTTTCCCAGTTTAGGTTCGCTCAAGTTTATCTGATTAAGGTTCGGTCTCCATACAAACAGCTCTCTCTAAATTACTTTAACGTTTTATTTATTAATGCATTTATATCTCAATTTCTTAGTGTATTTTGTATATTTATTTCTTAATTTACTGTCTTTTGTGGGTTTATTTAAAAATGTATTTCTTCGCATGTTTTTCTTTTACACATTTTTAATTAAATTGATTTATTTCTCAATTTTTTTGTGTATGTCATTTGTTTATTTCACAATTTATTTATTACTTTCATTTATTTCATTTTTGTTTTGGTTTCTACCCATTTTATTTATACATTTCATTTTTAATGTTATGTCTCAGTGTGTTACATGATTCCAGTCATTGATTAATTAATTCATTTATTATCATTTTTTTCCCTAATTAGTCATGTTTGGTCCTCCGTACATTCAGACTCCAACAGGTTTAATAACACGCTGAAGTTTGTAACTCAGCTGAAACACAAACAATCTTTGAATATCATTAGTAAAACTCGTCTCCTCTGTTTCTGTGCATCTTCCTGCCTGACGCCCGTCCTGCAGTGCCCCCCTGTGGTCAGCACAGAGAAGCCAGGCAGGTGTAGTGGTTCCAGGCTCAGGTGTGTCAGCGATGCAGGTGTCTCAGGTGTGTTGCAGGTTTCACTGAAGCAGGCAACCGCAGTTGGCGTTCTTCTCTTTGTGTGTGGCCCCGAACATCTGGATGGCCTGTTTGTTGATCAGACTCCAGAAGTTCTCGAAGGAGATGCTCTGACCGCTCTGAACGCCCATCTGCTCCAGGACCTGACCCAGGCCTTCCTCAGTCTCCACAGTCTGCAAACAGGAAGTGAGTCAGCACGGCTACACATGGAAACAGTTAACAGCATAAAACACATGAGACAGTGATGTCAGCCACGAAGCACTTCAAGAAGCACTGACAGCCAAAATAACAGGAAGGAGGAGGAAATGTGACCATCACTGTCTGTATGTGGACACCTGGGACTCATTTATGGCCACACCAGAAACCTGGTGCTTTATGTAAACTTAAAAATTACAAATGTAAGCCAAGCGGCTGAAATTATTTTTAAGTTTACTCAACTAATGGGCAGTGACCAAATATATTGTGTTAAAAGTAAGATTCACTCGGAGCTACATTTATAAACTGAAGCTTTACACCTTGTTGTTCACCAGATACTACGAAGCTGATCTGACGAATGAAACTTTAACCGGGAGGATGTGACTCCTGAAACTGACATGAGATCAGCTGATGGTTTCACCAGAGCAGACTCACCTGTTTCATTTGAAATCAATTCCTGTCAGCATTAACGTTAATTTGTTGTCTTTGTGCATTTGTACATTTGTCATTATAACTGGTGAACGTGACAGTTAGCAGTGTGTTAATAAAAAAGAGGTTAGGTATTTTATCAACCTAAAATTAGATCCGAAACAGTCCAGGACTCTGCAGGACTCTGAGCGGCAGCAGGTCTTCGTGGATCCTTCAGTCCTACGAACTAGTTTCAAACAGTGATTCACTAAACCAGGTTGCACCGTTAAAACTGAACAAACGTCTCGGCGAGTAAAGACTTTAGTAAATCTGTTGCTAGGAAACATCTGTAGCGCCGTCCAATCAGGAGCAGTCAGCTATGTAAACAGGAAGTGACTGCAGCATCAGGAGCTAGCATAACTTCCAAACATCACAGCTTCAGAGGCTGAAAGAGAAATCTGTAAATGTTGGTTTTATTTCTGTCTGCAGACACGCAGAAGTCTGTGTTTCAGAGTCAGCAGCATTCATACAGTTTAGAATGAGAGGAAATGTCTGACTATGCTAAGCTAACTGACGTTATTTACTCATTTAGTCAAGTGTCATCAGCATAATGTTTCATAATTTGAGGTGTGTTGTGTTATTTCAGTGAAATGTAATTTAAAATCACCAGACTGACGTCATTATTAAACAGCGTTTATCAGGTTTCAGGTCGACCGTACTCCGTATTAACTGTTTTACTCTTCCCTCTGAACGGCTCAGATGTTAGCATGCTAACGTTAGCTGTGTCAGCTGGTTCAGTTAGCGAACAACAGCTCTACCTGCATTTAGTGGCTGTAAACATTTAGTTACAACTGATCTGCACGTGAGAACTAGTTAGTGAGCTGCGACCTGGTTTAAAGTAGTGACGATGAAACTGCACTTAGTGACAGCGACGACAGAGCGAGGGAAAGCCTGAACGGCTGGTGAAAGCGACTTCTGGTTATTGGAAGCCAAACATTTTCAAGTTGACCAGATTTAGTAAGTTCATCAAACCTGCTGAGCCTGAGAGTAGATCTGATGAGTCCAGCTAACAACTAACTGACCCATGTTGAGTAAACGCAAAAGATTTATGTCCTTAAGTTTTGTAAACGTCTTCATTTGGCAGCGTGTGTTAGCCCTGTTTAGGTTATAACAGAATTATAATAATAATATATAATATAATTATTATTTGTTGTGGACATGTTGACTGAATAAACTGTTTGTTGTTTGAAGCTGCTCTGTGATGAAGAGACCATCCTGACTCCATCTTCAGAGACAGAGAAGTGTGCTGCGATTGGAAGATGAGCTGTGATGTCATGTTCAGCACCTTGGCGAATGCAGGCAGCTGATTGGAGATCATGGTCTGGAACTGGGTGCTGTTCATGGTCGGTCTGTCGTCTGCAGCTTTATGAAACTCTGCGACCAACGTGTTGATGGCCAGCTCCAAATCTGAGTACTGAGACAGCAGCAAAACACAGGGCCTCAGTGATCAGTCATCAATAATCAATAATCAGTAAAAAAAAAACCAACAACTTCTAAAGTAAGACGGTGTCGTCCCTCATTCGTCCAGCAGTGTTCCATCGTAGAAAAGGTTTCAGTCGTAGTCGTCTGGACACTGTTTTCAGAATCAAGACGTTTCGGCTCCCATCAGGAAGTCATTCTCAATTGTGAAAATGGTCTGAGAACTCAGAAATTTAAGCTACTCTGTGTTACATAAGCCCCGCCCTCAGGGAGGAGTCTACCTGAGTATGTGTTGATTAGCTAGTTTCACCTGAAACTGACCTAATAGTTTCCATGATGGCCCAGTAATCAGTAATCAGGCCTATTGTTTTCTGGCTGCACCTCCCTCATCACTGTTAAGTACCTGATTAGCATGTGATTGGCTTGACCACGGTGTTAACACACTGTGGTAAACGGTTGGCAAGTTGAATCTCAGACCACCATTTCTGTTCAAAGAGGGGTTTTCTTTTTTCACAAAAATGGCTCCTTTGACTCCTCTTTCAAACCAACTCTTCTCTCTACTCAGACTCTTCACCTCGCTGTCTTCAAATCTGCGGTTTGTAGCTTTTAGATGCAAATGCACGGCGCTCTGCAATCCACAATAACAATAGGCCTGATTACTGATTACTGGGCCATCATGGAAACTATTAGGTCAGTTTCAGGTGAAACTAGCTAATCAACAGATACTCAGGTAGACTCCTTCCTGAGGGCGGGGCTTATGTAACACAGAGTAGCTTAAATTTCTAGTTCCCGTCCCGTTTTTTCACAATTGAGAA
This sequence comes from Siniperca chuatsi, assembly GCF_020085105.1. Classification (NCBI taxonomy): domain Eukaryota; kingdom Metazoa; phylum Chordata; class Actinopteri; order Centrarchiformes; family Sinipercidae; genus Siniperca; species Siniperca chuatsi. The sequence continues at coordinate 728,359 of NC_058050.1, forward strand.
TGACTTCCGGATGGGAGCCGAAACGTCTTGATTCTGAAAACAGCGTCCAGATGACTACGACTGAAACCTTTTCTACGATAACTTCTAAAGGAGCTAACTCTGTTAACTACACTTTGCTGTGCAGTTTTCGGGATCAGATCATCCGTTTTTAGATCTGTCAGTCGATGTTCAGTCAGCTTCAGTTGGGTTTCCTGTTGTGATGCATTTCAGCAGATTTTGAATCTGTATCTGCGGGCCGACGTGGAGGAAGCACTCAGATCTGCTACTTAAGTAACTGTAGCAACCGTGTAAAAATACTCTGTCACAAGTAAAAGCCCTGCATTCAAAAGTTTACCATTTACTAAAAACACAAAAGTATTAGCATCAAAATATACTTGAAGTAGGCTACCAAACGTAAAATGCAGAGCGGCCCATTTCAGAATCATATATATTATATTACTGGATTATAATTATTGACACATTCATGTGTTCATCATCACTTTAATGTTGCAGCTGCTGAAGGAGGAGCTCATTTTATAATCTGCTGTTAGTTTCATCTGCAATAACGCAGATCGTCATTTATTGGTTGATTTATGTTTTGTGTTAATAATCTGAATGAGCAAAGTAACGAAAGCTGTCAGATCAATGCAGCGCAGTAAAAAGTCCAATGTCTGCCTCTGAGAAGGGGAAAGTGGCATCACACGGAAATACTCAAGGAAAGTACCTCAAATTTGTACTTAAGCACAGTACTTAACTTACATTCCACCTCTGAAATTCAGACTTATTTATAATTAAATAAATTATAATTACTGTTTTTATCTTGTTTTTTTATTGTTGGGTGTTTTATTCCATGTTATTTTTGTATGAATTGTCTGGTTCCACCGTGTGAAGCACTTTGTAACTTTGTTAAGTTTCTTCTTGTTATTTCTGAAGGTTTTACAGTGAGACCGTCTGTCTGACTGAGATTTACTACAAGTCCCAGAAGGCTTTGCAACAACAGTTAAAACCATGTTGGCAACTCATGAGTTTGTTGTTGCCTGAAGTCGTGCACACATTTAGTATTTAAGAAATAAGACAAAGCTGTTACTACGTCAGTTAAGAGTTCTTATTATTTTAAGGCGGGACTCTTATTAACTCTGAGCGACTCATTATGTAAACACAGGATCTCTGCGGTTACTCATGTTTTACTCACAGTCTATCAGCCAGTCAGAAGCAGGACTGATAAGCCCTTTGATTTGCTTTCATCTTTCTGAACGTCACAGTTAACGTAAAGTTAATCATTTACATTTTCAGTTCCAACTTGTGCTGTGTTTTATACTCAGAAACTTAAGTTATTAACATTAATCAGTCAACGTTTTTCAGACCGCTGTAGAAGGAAGCTCTGTCCGTCCTTCAGCTGAACATTAGATTATAAAACTGATCAGATATTTGCTCAAATGCAGGTGAAGGTGATCACAATCTACACAACGCAACACATCCCCACTCCCGGTGTAGGCAGGAAGTTAAAAGACAAAGATGTTAGCAGTGTGTGTCACGTGTTAGCAGTGTGTGTGTCACGTGTTAGCACTGTGTGTAATGTGTTAGCAGTGTGTGTGTCACGTGTTAGCACTGTGTGTGTCACGTGTTAGCACTGTGTGTCACGTGTTAGCAGTGTGTGTATCACGTGTTAGCAGTGTGTGTCACGTGTTAGCACTGTGTGTGTCACGTGTTAGCACTGTGTGTCACGTGTTAGTAGTGTGTGTGTCACGTGTTAGCACTGTGTGTGTCACGTGTTAGCACTGTGTGTCATGTGTTAGCACTGTGTGTGTCACGTGTTAGCACTGTGTGTCACGTGTTAGCAGTGTGTGTGTCACATGTTAGCACTGTGTGTCACGTGTTAGCACTGTGTGTGTCACGTGTTAGCACTGTGTGTCACGTGTTAGCACTGTGTGTGTCACGTGTTAGCACTGTGTGTGTCACGTGTTAGCACTGTGTGTCACGTGTTAGCAGTGTGTGTGTCACGTGTTAGCACTGTGTGTGTCACGTGTTAGCACTGTGTGTCACGTGTTAGCAGTGTGTGTGTCACGTGTTAGCAGTGTGTGTCCCGTGTTAGCACTGTGTGTGTCCCGTGTTAGCACTGTGTGTGTCACGTGTTAGCACTGTGTGTGTCACGTGTTAGCACTGTGTGTGTCACGTGTTAGCACTGTGTGTGTCACGTGTTAGCAGTGTGTGTCACGTGTTAGCACTGTGTGTCTCACGTGTTAGCACTGTTTGTAACGTGTTAGCAGTGTGTGTAACGTGTTAGCAGTGTGTGTCACGTGTTAGCAGTGTGTGTCACGTGTTAGCAGTGTGTGTCACGTGTTAGCAGTGTGTGTCACGTGTTAGCACTGTGTGTAACGTGTTAGCACTGTGTGTGTCACGTGTTAGCAGTGTGTGTCACGTGTTAACAGTGTGTGTCACGTGTTAGCAGTGTGTGTCACGTGTTAGCACTGTGTGTCACGTGTTAGCACTGTGTGTGTCACGTGTTAGCACTGTGTGTGTCACGTGTTAGCACTGTGTGTGTCACGTGTTAGCACTGTGTGTCACGTGTTAGCAGTGTGTGTGTCACGTGTTAGCACTGTGTGTGTCACGTGTTAGCACTGTGTGTCACGTGTTAGCAGTGTGTGTGTCACATGTTAGCAGTGTGTGTCACGTGTTAGCACTGTGTGTGTCACGTGTTAGCACTGTGTGTGTCACGTGTTAGCACTGTGTGTGTCACGTGTTAGCACTGTGTGTGTCACGTGTTAGCAGTGTGTGTCACGTGTTAGCACTGTGTGTCTCACGTGTTAGCAGTGTGTGTGTCACGTGTTAGCACTGTGTGTGTCACGTGTTAGCACTGTGTGTCACGTGTTAGCAGTGTGTGTGTCACATGTTAGCAGTGTGTGTCACGTGTTAGCACTGTGTGTGTCACGTGTTAGCACTGTGTGTGTCACGTGTTAGCACTGTGTGTCTCACGTGTTAGCACTGTTTGTAACGTGTTAGCAGTGTGTGTAACGTGTTAGCAGTGTGTGTCACGTGTTAGCAGTGTGTGTCACGTGTTAGCACTGTGTGTAACGTGTTAGCACTGTGTGTGTCACGTGTTAGCAGTGTGTGTCACGTGTTAACAGTGTGTGTCACGTGTTAGCAGTGTGTGTCACGTGTTAGCACTGTGTGTGTCACGTGTTAGCAGTGTGTGTCACGTGTTAACAGTGTGTGTCACGTGTTAGCAGTGTGTGTCACGTGTTAGCACTGTGTGTGTCACGTGTTAGCAGTGTGTGTCACGTGTTAGCACTGTGTGTCACGTGTTAGCAGTGTGTGTCACGTGTTAGCACTGTGTGTCACGTGTTAACAGTGTGTGTCACGTGTTAGCAGTGTGTGTCACGTGTTAGCACTGTGTGTGTCACGTGTTAGCAGTGTGTGTCACGTGTTAGCAGTGTGTGTCACGTGTTAACAGTGTGTGTCACGTGTTAGCAGTGTGTGTCACGTGTTAGCACTGTGTGTGTCACGTGTTAGCAGTGTGTGTCACGTGTTAGCACTGTGTGTCACGTGTTAGCACTGTGTGTCACGTGTTAGCAGTGTGTGTCACGTATCTTTCTAAAAACAGACAAAAAACTGCTATAATATGCTAATTGTCGGCTTACATTTGTTGGAAAGGGGTAAATTATGTTAAATGGTGGCTAATTTAACTTAAACAATACCTGTCACAGTGTAATTCATAACTAGACCAACATAACAAACACAACATATTTTTAATATACACTCTTCACTTTTGGGAAGGCGCTCCCAAATCCCAAACTTTGTTAGCACCCAGAACGAGCTGTCATAATACCACAATCTGTTCCAGGGCCCCTAAACCCCCACAGCACCCTCCAAATGTCCTCACAGCTCACAACAGTCGAAAGTTGAGGGAAGTTTGACAAAAACAGGGAGTTTCCTTTTAAATACTAAAATTATGACAGAAGATGGTGTCTGAGGGGCCCCGAGCTGCTGCTGCTTGGTTTCCTCGTAGCCTCGGGCTGATTCTGGTCCTGAACACCAGAGTTCAACAGTTTGAAGAGTTAAACAGCTGAATGAGATCAGACTGAGCTGCTCTCTGAGGACGGACTGTTGTTGTGAAACAGGGCGGCGGCTGCAGAGCTGCTCAGCCAATATTCAACAGAAATCTGCCTGATCCCAAGCCAGCCGCTGATGTTCCCATTAAACTATCAGAAAACCAGTTCAGAAAACCAGTCCAACCTTCTGTTTCCAGCAGGATTCACACAGTTTACTGAACCTCAGACTTTAAACTGATCTGTCTCCGCTCTCGACCCCTCAAGTGAAGAGACTCTGCAGCTTAATAAACACATCTGACATTAAAGTTAATGTGAGACTTTAAGGGGTTTAAAGGTAGAAAGGGCTTCTGCTCCCTTGAGATAAATAACAGAACGATGAGACTGATCCTGCAGTGACGAGCTGTTTCATCTGAATGGATATAAATCCCAAAGTGGGCGTGAACTTAGAACAACACAGAAACACAGACCTCCAGAAACAAACCTTTAGCTGCTGCTAGTCGGTAGTTTATTGACGGATATTGTACGTAAACTAATACAATATGTTGTCAGTGAACATTTTTCATATATGGTCAGTTTCAAGATTTTGCAAAATAGGTTAGTTAACATTTCCTCATTATGTTGATAGAAAATAAAATCTTGGCTGCATTACATTTCATTCAAAGAAGAACTTGCTTTTGTAAATGAGTTGTATGAATGTAATTATTAGGGGACAGGTTTCTATCATTAATACAAGTAATGAGTTATTTCTATAGGACAGAAAGCTGTAATAACACGTGCAGATATCAACTCGTGGTCAGTATTTCTAAAATCCTTGCCACGCCCCTGCGTGAGAGAGTATTGTCCGGATGTCCACATACTTGTGGCCACATATGTTTGACAGCTGTCAGTGTTGCTCTGCAGATTTTAGTTTTTACATGTTAATCATATGATGAACTAATAACATATGATTGGCATCAGTTATTAAAGATAAGACTAAATGCATTTCACTGCTGAAGCTTTGGCTCACCCTCACTAACTAGTAACAACACCAACATTAACTCACTAACTAGTAACAACGCCAACATTAACTCACTAACTAGTAACAACACCAACATTAACTCACCAACTAGTAACAACGCCAACATTAACTCACTAACTAGTAACAAAGCTAACATTAACTCACTAACTAGTAACAACACCAACATTAACTCACTAACTAGTAACAAAGCTAACATTAACTCACCAACTAGTAACAAAGCTAACATTAACTCACTAACTAGTAACAACACCAACATTAACTCAAACTAGTAACAAAGCTAACATTAACTCACTAACTAGTAACAACACCAACATTAACTCACTAACTAGTAACAACACCAACATTAACTCAAACTAGTAACAAAGCTAACATTAACTCACTAACTAGTAACAACACCAACATTAACTCACCAACTAGTAACAACACCAACATTAACTCACCAACTAGTAACAAAGCTAACATTAACTAACTAACTAGTAACAACGCTAACATTAACTCACTAACTAGTAACAACACCAACATTAACTCACCAACTAGTAACAAAGCTAACATTAACTCACTAACTAGTAACAAAGCTAACATTAACTCACTAACTAGTAACAAAGCTAACATCCTGGTACTGTAGAGTCGCTCAACATTAAGGTGAGTTCAGGAAAAGTGGGATTCTTGAGCTTCGTCTTGGTTTGTCATTTGAATGGAACCAATAACATTTTTTTTAAAATCCTAAAATCTTGCCACAGCCCTACTTTGTGACATCATCGTTGTGGGCGTGGCTGAAAGTCAAACAGAGACCGATTGGCTCGTGTTCAGGGGAAGTGAACCTGCAGATGAATTGGATATTTGAAAGTAAATATGGGTCGCCCGGATGTTACCAACGTTATATTTGAATAAAGTCATGGCGTCTCATGTCTGCTGACGGCGTGAGCTGAACCTCCTGAGTAAACACGCTCAATGCAGCATTTCTGCACTTTTACACATTTCAGCTGAATAATGCTCAAGACTGATGTCGAGGTTTGTCCTCACACCTGATCACAGAGGTCAACGGTTTAAATCAGAACTTTGTATATTAACTATTGTCTGAGCTCTACATATATATTGATATCATACATACACTGCCGGAACCAAACCAAGTACATTTACTCGAGTACTGTGTTTAAGTACAGTACTGAAGTACTTTGAGTATTTTTATTTTATGCTACTTTCTGCTTCTACATCTCAGAGGTACTTTTTACTGATTAATAACTTCAGGTGCTGTGCAGATTCAGATTATTAATACAAAATTTAAATAATCTCAAATTATGATGTAATAGGTCTGAGCACTTCTTCCACCACAGTATATATACAGTATATATATATACAGTATATATATATATATCTATATAGATATAGAAATAGATATATATACTGTATATTCGTAGTATAATTGATTGGAATGTTATTTGAAAAAACGCAGTAGCACTTTTTCTAAGTGTCAATCAATAATCAGTTTTTCTAAGTGTTAATCAATAATCAGTTCTCTGTGAACGTGTGACGCCTGCAGCCGCCCTGCTGCTGACCGGAGATCAGGCTGAACGGGAGAGAAACACAGAACTCGGGAGTTTCAGATGAACTGCTATAAAACAACCACACGTCACCTCATCACAGCCGACACTCCTGTCACATCTCTCATCTGATCACTCTGATCGATATCTGATCGATCGGTCCACAGCTGACGTTTCGATCATCTTACCTTGGTCGTCATCCTTGCGGTTCGGTCGCCGAAAACACACCGAGAGCGAGAGACACCGAGCAGAGACTGGCGGAGAGACTACACACGTTTCCTGCTGAGAGTCACTGGGTCCTCCCACTGCACACACACACACACACACACACACACTCTGCACACACACACACACACACACACTCTGCACACACACACACTCTGCACACACACACACACACACACACACACTCTGCACACACACACACTCTGCACACACACACACACACACACTCTGCACACACACACACTCTGCACACACACACACACACACACACACACACACACACACACACACACTGCACACACACACACACACACACACACACACACACACACTCTGCACACACACACACTCTGCACACACACACACACACACACACACACACACACACACACACACTCTGCACACACACACACACACACACACACACACACACACACACACACACACACACACACACACACACACACTCACACACACACACTCTGCACACACACACACACACACACACACACACACACACACACACTCTGCACACACACACACACACACACACACACACACACACACACACACACTCACACACACACACACACACACACACACACACACACACACACACACACTGCACACACACACACACACACACACACACACACACACACACACTCTGCACACACACACACACACTCACACACACACACACACACACACACACACACACTCACACACACACACACACACACACACACACACACACACACACACACACACACACACTCTGCACACACACACACACACACACACACACACACACACACACACACACACACACACACACACACACACACACACACACACACACACACACACACACACACACACACACACACACACACACACACACACACACACACACACACACACTGCACACACACACACACACTGCACACACACACACACACACACACACACACACACACACACACACTCTGCACACACACACACACACACACACACACACTGCACACACACACACACACACTGCACACACACACACACACACTGCACACACACACACACACACACTCTGCACACACACACACACACACACACACACACACACACACTCTGCACACACACACACACACACACACACACTCTGCACACACACACACACACACACACACACACACTCTGCACACACACACACACACACACACACGCACACTCTGCGCACACACACACACGCACACTCTCTGCACACACACACACACACTGCACACACACACACACACACACACACTCTGCGCACACACACACACACACACTCTGCACACACTGCACACACTCTGCACACACACACACACTCTGCACACACACACACTCTGCACACACACACACACACTCTGCACACACACACACACACTCTGCACACACACACACACACACACACGCTGATGGACACACACACACACTCTGCACACACACACACACACTCTGCACACACACACACACACTCTGCGCACACACACACACACACACTCTGCGCACACACACACACACACACACACACTCTGCGCACACACACACACACACACACACACACTCTGCACACACACACACACTCTGTGCGCACACACACACACACACACTCTGCGCACACACTGTACACACACACACTCTGCACACACACACACACACACACACACTCTGCGCACACACACACACACACACACACACACACACACTCTGCACACACACACACACACACACACACACACTGCACACACACACACTGCACACACACACACACTGCACACACACACACTCTGCACACACACACACACACACACACTCTGCACACACACTGCACACACACACACACACTGCACACACACACACACTGCACACACACACACACACACACACACACATTGTTGACATCATTCTTTCTGTTTGTCTTTAAAGTTTCTGGAAAGTTTCTTTGTGTCTCAGCCTGCGGCGGCTATCAGCCACACCCCAACTCCCAACACACACTCACACCTGCAGACTGGGAGCTGACCAGTGCAACCAGGCTGCTGCCGGACGGCACCTGAGAACACCTGAGAACACCTGAGAACACCTGAGAGCTGACGGACAGTTACAGTCACTGATACAGACAGATCGAAAACAGAAAAAAAGATCAAAGAATTTACATTTACTGGACAGTTTTCAGGTACTTGTACTTTACTTGAGTTTTTCCATTTAATGCCACTTTATTCCGCTGCGCCACGTCTCAGAGGGAAATACTGGACTTTTTACTGCGCTACATTTATCTGACCGCTTTCGTTACTTTTCATTTCTTCATTACAGATTAAAGTCCCCAACAATCAGAATCTGTTTATCAGAATCAGAGTCAGAAATCCTTTATTGATCCTCGAGGGGAAACTCTTTGTTACAGCAGCTCGCCGTCAGTCACACAGGAGGAAGTACTAGCAAACAATATAACACACTATAATACAGGTCAGAAAATAAATGAAGTACCAGGTGGGTATAAGTATAAAATAAGTGTGAAGTACAAAGTGGGTTGATGATGATAATACGGTATAAAGTAATAGTGCATGAACTGTCAAGTTAAGTGCAGCTTATTTATAATGAGACGGAGGATATTGCACAGCAGTAATAGAGGCATGAATAAATATCAATAAATTAAACTGAAAAGAGTATATTGATCAGGAGTATTAAACACAGAATATTGCACAATATCTCAAGTATTGCAGAGATGTTGATGATCAATGTCCAGTTTAGTGACTTCGGGTCAAACAGACTGACACTTAGAGGGAGGAGTTAAAGAGTCTGATGGCCACAGGCAGGAATGACTTCCTGTGGCGCTCTGTGGTGCATTGTGGGGGGACGAGTCTTCCGCTGAAGGCGCTCCTTTGTTTGACCAGCGCGTCATGGAGCGGTTGGGAGACGCCGTCCAAGATGGCGTGTAGTTTACCCAGCATCCTCCTCTCTGACACCACCGCCAGAGAGTCCAGCTCCACCCCCACAATGTCACCGGCCTTACGGATCAGTTTGTTGAGTCTGTTGGCGTCCGCTGCCCTCAGCCTGCTGCCCTCAGCCCGCTGCCCTCAACCTGCTGCCCTCAGCCTGCTGCCCCAGCATGCAACAGCATACAGGACAGCACCGGCCACCACAGACTCATAAAACAGCTTCAGCATCGTCCGGCAGACGTTGAAGGACCTCAGCCTCCTCAGGAAACAGAGGCGGCTCTGGCCCTTCCTGTAAACAGCCTCAGTGTTCTTGGTCCAGTCCAGTTTATTGTCCGACACACAGTGCTGCAGGCACACGTGCTGCGGTCTGCCAGTCAGGTAGTCAACAATCCAGGACACGAGGGGGGCCTCCACCTGCATCACTGCCAGCTTCTCAGATGGTGTTGAAAGCTCTGGAGAAGTCTAAAAACATGATCCTCACCGTGCTCGCCGGCCTGTCCAGGTGGGTGTGGATGCGGTTCAGCAGGAAGATGATGGCGTCCTCAACTCCCAGCCGGGGCTGGTAGGCGAACTGAAAGGGGTCCAGGAGGGGTCTGAGGGGGGATGAGCAGGAGCCGGTGTGTCGAATCTGTTAAAGAACAGATTCAGTTCGTTGGCCCTGTCCAAGCTGCCTTCAACTCCTCTGCTGCCAGTCGGTCTGAAGCCAGTGATGGTCTTCATGCCGCTCCAGACCTCCCTCATATTGTTCTGCTGGAGTTTCTGCTCCAGCTTCCTCCTGTACTTCTCCTTGGCTTCCCTGATCTTCACCTTCAGGTCGGCCTGGATTGCCCTCACCTCCTCCCTATTACCATCAGTAAAGGCCCTCCTCTTGGCATTCAGGATGTCCTTGATGTCTTTTGTTACCCACGGTTTGTTATTTGGATAACAATGGACCATCTTGGTTGGGACATTGCAGTCCACACAGAAGTTAATGTAGCCAGTGATGCACTCAGTGAGCCCGTCAATGTCCTCTCCATGAGGCTCACAGAGTGCATCCCAGTTTGTCACCTCAAAACATTCCTGCAGTGTCTCATAGGCCTCCTCCGACCATCTCCTCACTGTCCTTGTGTTCGCAGGCTGCCTTTTAACCAGAGGCACATAGCAGGGTTTGAGGTGAACCAGGTTGTGGTCTGACCCCTGATCCCTGTTGGCCCGAACAGTCTGATGGAAACGTTATGATCCGGGATATCCTGGTGTAGCCATGTCTCTGAGGAGCACATCAAACTACACTCACGGAACTCCGTCTGACTCTGGGCTAACGCTGTTAGCTCGTCCATTTTATTCGCCAGCGATCTCACGTTGCCCATGACGAGAGAAGGCAGACATGGCTTAAATCTCTTGTTCTTAAGTCTCTTTTGTCTGCACCCCTCTCTCTTCCCTCGCCGCTTCGTTCCACCTCTGCATCCTCGGTGTGTCCTCCTCCAGATCTCAGTGGGGACATCGGTTGTCCTGGGCGCCATGCCGCTCGGCTTCAGCGCGATCAGCTGTTCCCTGGTGTAAACAATGCGTCCAAACAGCTGATCTGCAGCGGTGCCCCGACCGAGTAGCAGGCGAAAAAAAGTACTAACACACTTTCTACTCTCATTTTCGTAAAGAGCGTGGTTTAAATTACACTTACACACAAGTTACTCAAGTTTGGAAGAAAAAGGAAAGCTAAAAGTTGGAAAAAGTAAGACGACGAGACGGAGCTACGGCAACAGGCAGCATGCGGGCTGGCGCATGCGCACTCTTTTTCTTGAATGTCCTCTCAAGTACTGGTAAAAACAATGCCACAAACATGCAAAGGTTTTACCACCAACAGGAGGCAATCGCAGTCTTAACCAAAAGGCCAAGAAGCGTTTACAGTTTTTTACCATCGCCACAGAAGTGTATGTGGGCTGAACTGTGGATCATTTATCGTTGCTTTGGCACAACATGCATTCAATGACGACATCTTTCAGATTACATTCATTCTTTTCTCACTTCGACACAACAACCGCCAAAACTCTGTGTACCTGCAGGCCAATTTGCACATGCTTACATACAGTTTTCAAAACTATATTTCGAATCTAAAAATGAAATACTATAAAAACAATTGGACCAACCACAGCTGATTCCCATTGCAGCTGAACACCTACACAGGTGTTACTCTTTCAATTTCATTAGCATCTCTACAAAAAGAGACAACTTCGGAATAGTTTTGTATAGTGATGTAAACATGGACCCAGCCAGAGACGGAGAAGTGGCTGGAAGAGGAAGAAGAGTGGCTGGGAAAGTTGAAACCATCGGCATCCATATTTACATGAATTCAATATGAACAAATGTTTGTATACAGTTCAAATAAAGCATTTGTCATATTGCAAAAAGCTAAAAATAAACAGGTACATTAGCCACCTTTATGCAGTTTTGGTTAGCAGGGTTAGCATTACTGTTAATGCTAACGATGCTAGTGGTCTGCACAAGGTCCTCATGTCTTGGCAGGTCTTGGCAGGTTTTAACTCCATACTGTAATACTGTAGCTTTTAGCAGACTTGGCTAGCATCTTTAGCATTAGTGCTAGCCTAGCTGCTATCGGTCTGTACACAGCTCTCCTTACCATTACTGCTAACACAGCTGTTCATCATTCTGTGCAAGGACTCATATCTTCATATGGCTAGCAACGTTAGCATCACTTCCTTAATTTCATGGCTTTGTTGCGTTTGTGGAGCAGCTGAATCATAAGTTTGAAGTTAAAATCTGAACGAGAACAGATTCAATATTTTAACTGTGATGGTTTTGTAGATTTAATACAGATTATGATCACGTACAAATATATAAATTCTGAAAATATAAAGATCCTTTAAGTTCAAGGGATTTTTTATGCTTCGATCAGAGGTCAGAGGTCAGAGTCTGGAGTGCACAGGGATTCACTGCCTTGCTCAAGGGCACTTCAGTTAAGTGGGGAATTTAACTCTGATCCGTGCAGTCAGAAATTTAAAGACACTGAACCTAAACGATCTGCTCAGCGTTAAAGTTCATTCTTCACACTGGAAACAGCAGACAAACAAATCTTGAATTAAGGTCCACTTACTGAGAAAGCTCTGACAGCTGAAGAAGACTGAGATGCTGCTGAAAGCTCCAGAAAAAGCCAGATTTCACCTTTTCATTTCATGCTTTAAAAACTTTAATTACAAAATGAAACCTCTGCTCAAACTGACAGACAGTTCTGAATCAGGATCCTGGGGACTGGGTCCTGGAGGGTCCTGGAGGGTCCTGGAGAGTCCCGGAGGGTCCTGGAGGTCAGGTGTGTGTATGATGACTGTTTGGAGGGTCTGGTCCTGGAGGCCGCAGGTTTTCGCAGCGGTGATGGAGTAGAAGGAGGCGTCGCTGTCGTCTGACCCGGATCGGTCCTGGTACGTCATGTCTGCTTCACTGACAGCAGCAAAGGTGGGAAAACAGATGTTCTGCATGTTTTATGCTTCAGGGACGGCAAATCTGCTGTTAGTACTTTTATATTTTCACTTTTCTACCGACAAACACAGCATCAGGTGTCCTACCTGAGCTCAGAGTCAGAGTGGCCGCTGCTGTCGCTTTCTGCTCCATCGTTTGCTGTTCCGACTCGGCTGTTTGAGCGTTCGGTCGGTCTTCGGCGCGTTGCCATGGAGATCGTCCTCTTCATCAGTTTCCTGGCGCTGCGGTCGGTGACGTGAGTCGAGTTCAGAGCTGCAGACCACAAACTCAGCTGCTCGTCATCGCTGGAGTCACTGAGAGAAACAAGCGGAAAGTCTGAATCAGTCGGCAAAATCTATAAAAACCAAACAAAACAACAGTTTTAGATTTAGCTTGGATAGATAATTATATTTATTGTGGTTTTTTGCTGTAAAAAAAGGTTTAAAACATATTTTTTCCAGAAGAACATTTGGCTTCAATGTGTTTCAGTTCAGAAAATATATCAAGTGGTTTTTATAAAGAAATCATCAGTTGTTTAAAGATAAACAGTCAAACCTCACTGCAGTAAAAGTATGAAGTATAATCAGCTAAAGTTCCTTAAAGTGTGACAGTGAGAGTCGTCCCTGTGCAGTAAAACGCTTCCTGTCAGTGTTTATTATATCTGATGTTTCTGGATTCATATTCCTGCTGCATTCATGTGCGTGTTGCATTTTACTGCTGCAGATGTTTCAGGCTGAGCTCATTTTAACTGCTTTATATACTGTTGGGCAGTTTAACCTGCAGCAATGCATCATGGTCTATAAGGTCATCACGTGTTTGCAGCGTCGCCGTCCTGTGAGAACCTCGTATCTCTAAAAAGTCTTCCTGAGCTCAGAGAAACAGCCTGTTTTCAGCTCTGTGACGATGCGTTTCCCAGCTGATCCGAGGGGGGGGTTAAAGAGTTTATTCAGCTTCAGGAGGAGGAGAGTTTCCTCAGCACGTGAAGGAAACTCTTCATCCTTCAGCTCGTCACTAACACCTGGAGATACGAGGTTTCCACTGGACAGGAAGGGGCTGAAACACTGTGATCTGTAAAGTAACTGAGTGGAAGTACCTCGGATTTGTACACTACTTGAGTAAATGTACTTAGTTACATTCCACCACTGCCTATAACATCATGATATGATGTGATTATTGAAACCAAACGTAGATATTAGCTCTGAAAGAGGAGCGTAACTGTGCAGTCTGTCAGCGAACACTCACAGCTCCTCCTCGCCGTCTTCCTGGAAGGTCAGAGGTCGCATACAGACGACACATGTGTTTCCTAAACTCTGAAAACATGGCCGACAGTACAGGCCTGCAAAAACAAGACAGCAGCAGCTCGTAAAAAAACCAAAGCCACAGAAACACGAGCGCTGGAACAACACGACTCTGACAGGACGGGGAATACGAACTGCAGGGAAGTGAAGTCTTTGATCAGATGTGACACACACAGAGCAGCTTTGGCACTTTTTATCTGTAAAAACATTCGGGAAAAGAACTCGGTTTGGACGTTAAACTGAGTCAGCAGAACACATAAGGAGAGAAACAAGAGGAACAAATGCATTTGTGTCAGAACAGAGACCAACAATACAGCAACACTTTCACAATGGAGAGGAATTCGCCGACTCGTGCACAACAACAGCTGGCTGCCCTCACTCAGCATCCGGCGTATCTCGTTTGTTTCATCTCTAAACATTTCAAAAGCGCAGTTTGTGCGGTGACGCTCTGGACCTATTTCTCGTCGAACCGCAGCGTATCCCTACGCCCAGGACGTCTGTGCAGCGGCCGCGGGTTACAGATGCAGCCTCAGTAAAATGCGTCTGAGGCTCTTCGGCCTGTTGAGACATTTTTTGGGAGGAAACAACGTCATTTGGAACAAACTGTAGCTACAGAACAAAGTAACGAGGAGAGGAATCTGATCTCGTGATTGCGACAGTGTTTGCCTCTCTTCCTCCTCCGCTTCACCGTTACAGGAACACTCTCGACGTATTATCCCGTCTTTTTCTGGCAGATTTGAATCTTTGGTATTTTCAGTTCACAGGATCCATAAATAACAAGTCTGAAGTGAGAAACTGAAGGCGATATGGAGACTGGAGATGCTGATCTGCGAGGAGCGCGTTAAAGTTAAACCGGAGGAGAGTTTCTAGTGTTTGAGGAGTCACAAACATCAGGAACCGTAACGTCAGCAGCAGACACTGAAGGGTTAACTGGCCTCAGGTCTGTTATCTGACTGACTTCAGCTGAGTCAACAGCAGAGCTGCAGGACACTCCCTCAGCACACACTCACACTTTAACAACGGACTCTGCAGGTTAAAGGCTGGAGACGCTGAGAACGCGCCCCGTTGAATCACTTCGACATCAGCTGTAACTCGAGATCTTTTCACATTTAAGTTACTGCAACACTTCCTCCGCAGATGATACTGTCTGTGATCGTGACGAGCTCTCACTGCTGCCCTGTCCTTTACAAATATGTTTCAATTACTCATTCAATTTAAAATGTTATATTTCTATATTAATACAGACGAACGCTCAGTATCATGACTTCATATGTTGACGGCTTCCTGTTTCTCTGACATGTTCCGCACTTTGTTCCACTCTGTGGCACTTCACTAGTTTGCTAATTCTTATTTTAGAAACGTCTAATTGTTTATTTTTTACCTTCTCTATCTGAACTCACATTTCCCCTCTGAGGATCAATAACGGCTGATCTCAGCTCGTCTTATCTAACGTCCGCTGTTGAAGTGAGCGAGAACACGTTCAGCTCTCAGCAGATTCACTGAACTTCTTCACACGTCAGAGTGAGGGCAGACTTTCACAATAAAAGTTACATTCAGAAGATATGAATCATTTCTCTCTACCTGATTATGACGTTATCAGTATCAATATCTTTAATCGATCACTGCCTGCAGCTGACGCCTTCAGTAACGTGCGTCTCTACCTGAACACTGTGGGACGTCACAGGCGGCCATGTTGTCCTCCTCCTGTCTCACCGCCTCACCACAAGTCAGACAGCTGACTGATGACAGACCCAGCAGGTGAGACAGGTGAACGCCTCCAGGTAACCTGAGACACACAGACAGACAGATTTCATTTAAATAAAGATTCAGATTTTAAGATACAAAAACATTTCAGTCTGAGAGAAACTGACGTTTGATTTAAGACTTTTTAACATCAGATCGTATCCTGCAGAGGTGCAGGAAGTAGTCAGACCCGTTACTGCAGTAAAAGCACTGACACACACTGAAACCCTCTGCTGCAGTGAAAGTGTGAGAGTGTGATCAGGAAAAAGCCCTTAAAGCATTAAAGCAGTGCAGCGTCCCTGTGGCTGCTGTGCTGTTATATATTCTATCATCAGGTTATTATTCCTCGTGCATTAATGTAAAGCAGGATGTTGCTGCTGCAGCTGGTGGAGCTGGAGCTCATGTTGAACCGGTTTGTATCGGACTGCAGCTGATGATGCTTTTCATTCTGGATCCATCTGCCCATTCTTTTCTCCGTCGATCCGTCGATCGGTTTGGAAAACTGGTGAAAACGGTGAGAAACGCCGTCACGACGACCCAGAGCCCAAAGCGACGCCTTCAGCGTGTCGTCGTGTCCGACCGACAGTCCGAAGCTCGACATTATTAACAAACATCACAGTTATTACAGTCGTTCAGAGGAAAAGCAGCAGATCTGCACATCTGAGGAGCTGCAGCCAGGAAGTGGTTTACAGGAGAAATGCCTTTAAAGGTCCAGTGTGGAGGGTTTAGCGGCCTCTAGTGGTGAAACTGCAGTTTGCAACCATTTGAACGCCGCTCGCCTCGCCCTCCCCTTCCAGGCGTGGAGGAGAAACTACGGTGGCCGCGAAACTCATGAAAAACACCAAAGGCCCTCTCTAGAGCCGGTGTTTGGTTTGTCCCTTCTGGGCTACTGTACTGCCTTCTATAACCCCCCCTCTAAACCAAGGACTCTGGTCAGATACCAAACCAAGAATGGTACATTTAAAGGTCCAGTGTGTAACATTTAGGAGACAGGGCCATTCGTGAAAAACACCAGAGGCCCTCTGTAGAGCCGGTGTCTGGTTTGTCCGTTCTGGGCTACTGTAGAAACATGGCGGTGCAACATGGCGGCCTCCGTGGAAGGGGACCCGCTCCCTCTGTAGATATAAAGGCTGATTCTAAGGTAACGAAAACACAGCGGCTCTTATTTTCAGGTGATTAAACACTGATGAAAACACACTTATGAATATTATATTTCTGCCGACAGCTGCTCCTGAACGTTCCACGCTGGAGCTTCGATCAAAACAGTTTCAAGTTAATTTTCTGTCAATCGACTAATTGATTAATCGACTAATCGTTTCAGCTGAACTTGTATGAACTGTTGGGAGTTTCATTTCATTAAAGCCAGATTTCCCTCTGAGGCGTGGCGGAGTGGAAGCAGAAAGCGGCACGAAATGGAAGTGAAGTACGTCGAGTTTGAACTTCTGATGTTAAACACTAAAGCTTCACTCTGGAAGATGGAAGTAGATGACATGTTTGTACCGCAGCAGGAGCGTTTGGAGGCGACTCCTTCCTCCTCCTCCTCCTCCTCCTCCTCCTCGGTCAGCTCGGCTCCTGGCTGCAGACCTCCTCAGGGCTTTCCCCACCATCCTCCTCTGATCCAGGATCTGGTGCCGGAGGAACCAGATCCTCTCCTGATGAACACACAAACAACAACAACACACACACCCAGTTTCATGTTTCACTTTCTTCACGGGTTCAGTCGAGGTTTTCATCGCCTCATCTTACGCACTCTGAATAACTCTGCTGCCGAGGAGCCTCTGAGCAAAGCGCTTTACAGCAGATGACCTCTGAGTAAATAATAAAATCTTAGAAATAAAACAGGCTGATCACAGAGCAGCAGCAGGAGGAGGAGAGCTGCTGACTGATGGACTGAAGCCTG
>NC_058050.1:751533-774033 GCF_020085105.1 Siniperca chuatsi
TCACTGAAGTAAAGGATCTGAGTGCTTCCTGCACCACTGCAGCTGTGATGTCACATCCTGTGTGTAGTCCTACCTAGGACGAAACACGTGGTGTAGTTCGGCTCTGACGGCTCCAGCAGACACTTCCTGCTGATCACTGTGATGTTTCTTCCCTGCAGGACGTTAAACGAGGCCACCACGTCTCTGAAGATCTCGGAGGCATAACCCGATCCGTTCACCTGCACCGCCACCACGACCGGAGCTGACGGCACAGACGTTACCATGGTTACCACCGCTCCGACCGACATCGCAGTCACGTTCGTATCGCGAGGGCTGCCTCACCTCTGGCCACTACGTCCCCCTTCACTTGGTGGTGCACCTGATCCAGCATCCAGAACACCAGGAAGTCCAGCGCCACCAGCAGCCCGCCAATCACCAGGTGTCTGAAGACCGAGGCCACGCCCACCATCACTGCCTGCCGCTCTTGGGTCGTCAGGTAAAACGACACTGCGGGACAGATGGGACGCTTCAGTTCAGTCCAGTTGAATTTAGTTCAGTCCACTTCACTTTACTTTAGTCAACTTCACTTCATTTCACTTCAGCTTTACGTCTTTAAACTTTTTTGACAATTACAACTATTGAACACACATTGAGCCACAAAGTGATGACATCATTCATTAGCAGCCAATCAGGCCACTCAATAACCAGCTGATATTAACCATCAGAGACACCGATGCTCACACACACACACACACACACACACAGGTGTACTGACTTGGTGTGATGTAGATCTTGGCCTCTCTGCGTGTGATTGGCAGGACTGAGGCTCCGCCCCCTGAGGTCACCTGTTGGTCGAGCTCTTCAAACTGAGCGCTGATGTAGACGTTATCAAAGTCAACCTCGTGGAGATACCTGCGTCTGTACCACACCGCCCTGCACACACACACACGTTTGACTAATGCTAGAATGCTAACATGATAACATTAGCACGACATGCCTTCAGTTAGCATGTTAACTTACATGTTAACAATTGGATATTAACATGCTAATGTACGTATAACATTTAGCATTTCAATTTCATTTCATGTTTATAATGTGACATTTAAAAAGTTTGCTTGCTAACATGGCTAATGTTAACATTCGTACATTTAGTTAGCTAACATTTAACATGAAACATTTAGCATATTAGCATACTAACATTAGGATGTTAAAGTGCTTACGATTAGAATTACATTAAGCATTTTAGCTTGTATCATGCTAATGTTCACATGTTAGCTTGTTCTCTTGCTAATATGCTAATTTTAGCATTGTAACAATAGTGCAGTTGGTATGTCGATCTGCTGACACTTCACATGTAAGATTTAACATTTGACATGTTAGCATGTCAATGCTGGTATGTGACATTTAGCACGTTAGCTTGCTATCATACTAACGTTAGAATGCTAAATGTTAGCAAGTTATCACACATTCTTAAATGTGATGTAATGGTTGAGGGAAGCCAGTGAGGTAATCTGAAGCGTGTTGATGAAGTAAATTGTGTGGATGAAGGAAACTGAAGCGTGAGTCCTGACCTCAGGAAGGAGCAGGCGAGCAGGACGAGGCCGCCGTACGCCAGCGGTTCGCTCAGCTTCTGAAGCACCTGCAGCTGGGATGAAACTTCCTCCATGATGTCCTGAGACACCTGCTGCAGAGAGCGGCTGCTGTTGGTGTCCAGGTCAAAGGTCGCCGAGGCCGCGATGTTGAAGTCAAACTCCCGCTTCATTCGCTCGAACGCTGCAACGGTGGCTGAGGGAGGACAGACCCGGCGGGTCAGCGGCAGCACTGAGGTTGTCAATAAAGGTTAAAAACTAGAAATAATGAACTTACGAGCTGCCAGGCGTTTTTTCAGATGGCTGGCGATGTAGGAGGGGATGATGCAGAAGAGCTCGCCGGCTGAAACAGACCCTTTGAAAATTAGTTTTAATGATGAATACTAGGACTGCAAGTAACGATCATTTAACTCATCAAATAATCTGTTTATTATTTCTACGATTTGTTTGGTCTATACACGTCGACCGTCCAACCTCTGAGCCCAGAGGCAGCAGACCTGAGGTGTGTTGCCTTCTTTGCTGCCACAAAAGTATAAAATCAAACACGTTTACATTCACAGATGTTTATATCTGAGAAGCTAACAGTTCTGTAACTTCTGTGAAAAATCTGCTGTAAGTGAAATAAAATCCCATCTGTAAGAAAGCCAAGAAAGAAATACAACTTTATCTTCGATCTTTTACAAAAGTTTGTATTTTAGCATTTTAACATTAGCAGGGTGTGAAAAACAGAGTAGGATCCAACTTAATGCTAACGCTAAATGTTAATCAGCTAACGTCCTGTGAAAATCAACAGCACGTTAGCTAACATTAGAGTTCTCTTTTAGTTTAAAATAAAGTGATGAGCTTGTCACCAAAGTTACAGTCCTGTTAGCTTCTCGTCCTCCGCGGGAAGGAAAGAAAATCATTCAAATCAAACTCTGACACGTTATGTTATAATCTGTTTCACATGGTCTGGATGAACATTAACGTTAGCTTAAAACTTTCACATTAAACCCGTTGTAAGAAACGAGCCGGTTTATGCGATTGGTCCAACATTACGTTAGTGATAAAGTCACGTTCTGAAAAAAATCTCAGTATTGTTGTTAAATAAAGTTCTTTGGGGAAATAAAAGGCGGCGACGCGCCTCGCCTCGACGTGAGGTCTGCAGTTTGACCCTCTTGCCCATCTCTGTTCTGATGACATCACTATGACATCATCAGGGCCGCAGAAGACGTCATACACTCGTTCACACAGGCTGAGGAGGACTCAGGGTCATCACAGACGCACGGAGAAGACTCAACACATCGACGCCGTAGGACCTTCGATGAAGAAACTCCTCCTGCGAATGAAAGAGCTCGCTTCAGAGAAGACTCCACTGACCGACGCTTCCTGCAGTCGGTTATCTGCTGTTGGTCTCCAGATCGTCTCCCAGCAGGATTACAGGCAGACTGGACATCATCGCTCATGGCGAGTCAAGTTAAAGTGCTCGCCATGGCGAATGGAAACCAGCTGCGAGTGAAGTGTCCCTTGAAAATATTGAGTTTAGGATGAATAAATGTTGTTAACTGAATCTGTAGCGTCCTTCCCTTTTATTTAGACCCAGGCGGCTTCACGAGGACTGACAGGGCTAATGATGGCGGCTACGGGAATATCAAGTATTCAAACGAAACGTTTACAAAACCTCAGTGTTTTCAAGGGACACTTCACTCGCTACTGGTTTCCATTCGCCATGGCGAGCACTTTAACTTGACTCGCCATGAGCGATGATGTCCAGTCTGCCTGTAATCCTGCTGGGAGACGATCTGGAGACCAACAGCAGATAACCGACTGCAGGAAGCGTCGGTCAGTGGAGTCTTCTCTGAAGCGAGCTCTTTCATTCGCAGGAGGAGTTTCTTCATCGAAGGTCCTACGGCGTCGATATGTTGAGTCTTCTCCGTGCGTCTCCCAGCAGAGCATAACGCTGTGGTGATGTAATGACCCTTCCTTATGTTTCAGTTTCCTTGACCAGGAAGCTGATGTGTAAAAGGTCATGCGTAAAATCTGTGTTATGCTCCTTTAAAACCCTCTAAACAGAGGTGATGACGTCAGTGAACGCACCGCGGGCGAGGTTGCAGAGCGGCAGGAAGCCGTCCACGATGTCACACAGGAAGTTGAACTCTCCCAGCAGGTCGGAGCAGTCGGCGCGAGCCTCGGCGAACACCGCCCGGCACTTCCTGTACGGAGAGCCCAGCTTGGCGTTACACACGTCACCGATGTCAACCAGGAAGTGGAGGACGTTCCTCAGAGTGCGAGCTGCAGGGTCAGAGGTCACAGTTGCATCACATGACTGTGTGTTATATTCGTTTTCAATATACAGTGAGGAAAATAAGTATTTGAACACCTGAGAAAATCAATGTTAATATTTGGCACAGTAGCCTTTGTTTGCAATTACAAACAGGTCAAACGTTTCCTGTAGTTTCCCACCAGGTTTGCACACACTGCAGGAGGGATTTTGGCCCACTCCTCCACACAGATCTTCTCTAGATCAGCCGGGTTTCTGGCCTCTCGCTGAGAAACACGGAGTTTGAGCTTGGCAAACTTGAGACGGGCCTGGACACGTGCTGGTTTAAGCAGGGGAACCTTCCGTGCCGCGCGTGATTTCAAACCATGACGTCTTAGTGTGTTACCAACAGTAACCTTGGAAACGGTGGTCCCAGCTCTTTTCGGGTCATTGACCAGCTCCTCCCGTGTAGTTCTGGGCTGATTTCTCACCTTTCTTAGGATCATTGAGACCCCACGAGGTGAGATCTTGCGTGGAGCCCCAGTCCGAGGGAGACTGACAGTCCTGTTTAGCTTCTTCCATTTTCTAATGATTGCTCCAACAGCGGACCTTTTTTCACCAAGTTGCTTGGCAGTTCCCCCGTAGCCCTTTCCAGCCTTGTGGAGGTGTACAATTTTGTCTCTGGTGTCTTTGGACAACTCTTTGGTCTTGGCCATGTTCGTAGTTGGATTCTTACTGATTTGTATGGGGTGGACAGGTGTCTTTATGCAGCTAACGACCTCAAACAGGTGCATCTAATTTAGGATAATAAGTGGAGTGGAGGTGGACATTTTAAAGGCAGACTAACAGGTCTTTGAGGGTCAGAATTCTAGCTGATAGACTGGTGTTCAAATACTTATTTTCCTCACTGTATTTACTTCCCCTAGAACTTTCTCGAGGCCTCTTAGAACCTCCTCAAGAACTTCTAAAACTTCTAGAACCTCTACATGGACCTCAAGGCCTCCTGGAATCTCCTTCAGACCCCTTGAAACTTCCTCAAAGACTCCTGGAGCCTTCTCAAGGCCTCTTGCAGCCTTCTCAAGGCCCCCATAACCTCCCCAAGGACACACTGAACCCCCTCAAGAACTTCCTCAAGACTCCCTGGAACTTGGTGCTGACAGATGCGAATCAAACTGTGACTCTGAAACTCTACAGTCAACTTTAAATATAAGAGTTTTCCAGGACTTTCCAGGTGTTTTTAAAGGCAATAAAAAGCAAAAGTCGTAGGGATAAGAGTGAACCGAGCAGCTGTGAGCATGAAACAGCAGCTGCGTGTTAAATACACCCGCAGCATCACTCACCAACATGGCGGACGCTGTCGCTCAGAGACTGGATGAGGTTCTGGACTCTTCCTGCCACAGAGTGAACGTTACTGCAGATCTCTCTGATTCTGTCCAACACGGCTGCAAACGGAATTCAAAACTGGACGTCAAGATTTGTATATCGATCAATCGCATGACTGTGAGACTGAACTGAGCTGAATGAAATATATAAAAACAAAAAAACAGTTTGCAAATTCAGTTCTTTCATTTCATCAGTCAGACGTCTGACAGAGGAGGAAGAAGCTCTCGCATCTTTTCCTTCAGTAAAAGCACCGAAGTGCAGAAATACTCTGTTACAAGTAAAAGTCAAAACTTTACTTAAGTACAAAAGTATCAGCGTCAAAATAAACTTAAAGTACCAGAAGTAAAAGTACTCGTTATGCAGAATAATATATATTATATTACTGGATTCTAATTATTGATTAATGTGTTCATCACTTTAATGCTGCAGCTGGTGAAGGAGGAGCTCATTTTACGTGCTGCTGGGTAGCTTAATCAATAATAACACACCATCATTTATTAGTTGATTATATTTTGTTATTATAAACTAAATCTGCAAAGTAACTAAAGTTATCAAATAAAAGTCCAATATCTGCCTCTGAAGTGTAGCGCAGTGGAAGCAGAAAGTGCAGTCACATGAATGACAGTGGCGTGTTGTGATGGTGAAGGTGGGCGGGTCTTACAGTAAAGGGGCGTGGCTGCTCTCTGCATCAGTTCCTGCGTCTGATTGGCTGCCAGCTCGGCTCCACACAGCAGACTGGCGGCGGCTCGCTCCGTGTTTTCTAACGTGTTGGAGAGAGGACCAGACAGCAGCGCCGAGGCAAACAGGAAGAGGAGGAAGTTCCTGCCGTGAGCTGAAACGCAAGACAGGAGGGACTGTGATAGGCTGATCGGGGCCACGCCTCCATCTGAAGCCCCGCCTTTATTTGGGAGCCCCAAATAAACTTTATTAAAAGTTCAAACAGGCATCTGTAGGACATCACATTAGTTCATTACAATACAACTGAGGACATGGCTGCCGCAAATATGGATCCAATCAAATAACTTCGATTAAGAACTAAAATAAAAGTTATTATAATAAAAGTGAATGATTATAAACCAGGTCTCATAAAAGTCACTTCACTTTCTTCTTTCTGAGATGGCTTTAAATGCAGTCAGCCCTCCGGCGCTGTTGTGTTTCCGTCTCTTCGGGTTGATTTTCACAGAAATAAAGTAGAAACGGCGTCTGTCTGACAGGAAGGAGAACGGCCTAACACCTGGCAGGTGATTGGTGAGCGACAGGTGACTGACCCGAGCACAGTGAGGGCAGCAGGACCAAGACGTCGGCCCGGACGCCGGCTGACAGACCCATACCGAAGGCGGCCAGGACGGCCAAGGCCAGCGTGGTGTAGACGCACAGCCACAGCGGCTGTCTCTGCAGGAAGAGAGCCGTGACTCCGTACAGCGACGCCAGCAGCAGCCCGGAGACAAACGGCACGAGGCTCCGCCCCCCCGCCAGCAGGTGACCTCTCACCTTCCTCCAGCTGCTGAGGCCAGAGCGTCCTGCTGACCTGAGGACGAAAGATGACATCAACATGGAGGTAAAGTTAGAAACCAGACAGGCTAAAGTCTCACTAGCACTAATTCAGGAACAGTACCGACAAATCGGAGGTACTTTCTTTTCATGCTACGTCATCGTAGAGGGGTTTTGTACTTTTTACGTCACTACATTTATCTGATAGCTTTACTTACGTTACTAATTCATATTTTTACATACAAAACATTCAAAGAGCTTATAAAATATGCTGTTGTGTTATAAATGAAACCATCAGATTGATTGATGAGTTGATTCACAGCAAATTAATTCATCAGAAAAGTCATTTGAATGTAGAAACATTTCGCGGCTCCAGCTTCTCAAATGTGAGGATTCACTCCTTTTCATTTGAATTATTTAAACAATTAAAATGTATTTTTAATAACTCTGAGGTTTGGACTGTTGGTCGCACACAACATGTTTTCTGACATTTTACAAACCAAACAATCGATCCGATCGATCGCTCAAGAAGATAATCAGGAGATTTCTCTGTGATGAAAAGAGTTGCAGTCTGATTAAGTGTAACTTCTGCAGCTCCCTCCCTCACAGCCTGTTTAAAAAATGCAGCAGAGACGAGCACTGCAGGGGGCGTGGCCTCGCGGCAGGTAAGGAGACGCCCACCTGAGTGAGTCTCTGCGTCCACGCTGGAGACACGCTGGAGCTTTGACAGTCTGAAGCTCCTTCGTGGCCCTTTGTTAAGGTGTGTGTGTACCTGTGTTGTAGCTGAGCTAACGTTAGCGGCTCGTGTGTGTCAGCACGTCGCCCTGCTGCCGGTGCTGCAACAGGTTCAGGGTAATTTAAAACCGTAGACGGCGTGTCGCCATGAAATGCAGATTTCATCGTTATATCATTATGTTTATATGAGCAGAACCTCTTTAAACTGTAAAATAAAGTGCTGCCAAACAACAAGTTAGCCTTTAGCTCCCTGCTAGCTAACAGCTGTAGTGCTTCTCTCCTGTGTGCACTCACCTGTTCAGTACTCCTCTGACGGCCTGTCTGACTCCGCCCCTCTCCACCTGGACTCTGACTTCGCTTTTCATCAGGTGTCTTGTCCTTTTTTCACTCTTCATCCTCTCTTTCTGTCTCACTGACTCAAGTGTTGTCTCGTCTCCTGGAGACCAAACAAACCTGATGTCACTGAAACTTCCAGAAGCTCCAACCGACCAACTGACAAACCAGAACAACAACAACAACACGCGCGTGTGTTCAGAGCACGCTTTGGCTTCATCATGAGTCACACTCACCTGCACACACCTTCAGCTCCTCACAGCAGTAAGTCCAGTCTTTACCAGCGTCTTCTCAACCTGTTGTCATGTTTTAAAAGTTCACTTGTTTCTGTTACCGGGTATAAAGAGACTAGCTAACATTCTTAGGAGCTCGTATCTGTCTGACTGTCCAGCTGTTTGTGTCTGTCTGTCCAGCTGTTTGTGTCTGACTGTCCAGCTGTTTGTGTCTGACTGTCCAGCTGTTTGTGTCTGACTGTCCAGCTGTTTGTGTTTGTCCTCCAGCTGTTTGTGTCTGACTGTCCAGCTGTTTGTGTCTGACTGTCCAGCTGTTTGTGTTTGTCCTCCAGCTGTTTGTGTCTGACTGTCCAGCTGTTTGTGTCTGTCCTCCAGCTGTTTGTGTCTGACTGTCCAGCTGTTTGTGTCTGTCTGTCCAGCTGTTTGTGTCTGACTGTCCAGCTGTTTGTGTCTGACTGTCCAGCTGTTTGTGTTTGTCCTCCAGCTGTTTGTGTCTGACTGTCCAGCTGTTTGTGTCTGACTGTCCAGCTGTTTGTGTCTGTCTGTCCAGCTGTTTGTGTCTGACTGTCCAGCTGTTTGTGTCTGACTGTCCAGCTGTTTGTGTCTGTCTGTCCAGCTGTTTGTGTCTGACTGTCCAGCTGTTTGTGTCTGACTGTCCAGCTGTTTGTGTTTGTCCTCCAGCTGTTTGTGTCTGACTGTCCAGCTGTTTGTGTCTGTCCTCCAGCTGTTTGTGTCTGACTGTCCAGCTGTTTGTGTCTGTCTGTCCAGCTGTTTGTGTCTGACTGTCCAGCTGTTTGTGTCTGACTGTCCAGCTGTTTGTGTTTGTCCTCCAGCTGTTTGTGTCTGACTGTCCAGCTGTTTGTGTCTGACTGTCCAGCTGTTTGTGTCTGTCTGTCCAGCTGTTTGTGTCTGACTGTCCAGCTGTTTGTGTTTGTCCTCCAGCTGTTTGTGTCTGACTGTCCAGCTGTTTGTGTCTGTCCTCCAGCTGTTTGTGTCTGACTGTCCAGCTGTTTGTGTCTGTCTGTCCAGCTGTTTGTGTCTGACTGTCCAGCTGTTTGTGTCTGTCTGTCCAGCTGTTTGTGTCTGACTGTCCAGCTGTTTGTGTCTGACTGTCCAGCTGTTTGTGTTTGTCCTCCAGCTGTTTGTGTCTGACTGTCCAGCTGTTTGTGTCTGTCCTCCAGCTGTTTGTGTTTGACTGTCCAGCTGTTTGTGTCTGACTGTCCAGCTGTTTGTGTCTGTCTGTCCAGCTGTTTGTGTCTGACTGTCCAGCTGTTTGTGTCTGTCTGTCCAGCTGTTTGTGTCTGACTGTCCAGCTGTTTGTGTCTGTCTGTCCAGCTGTTTGTGTCTGACTGTCCAGCTGTTTGTGTCTGACTGTCCAGCTGTTTGTGTTTGTCCTCCAGCTGTTTGTGTCTGACTGTCCAGCTGTTTGTGTCTGTCCTCCAGCTGTTTGTGTCTGACTGTCCAGCTGTTTGTGTCTGTCTGTCCAGCTGTTTGTGTCTGACTGTCCAGCTGTTTGTGTCTGACTGTCCAGCTGTTTGTGTTTGTCCTCCAGCTGTTTGTGTCTGACTGTCCAGCTGTTTGTGTCTGTCCTCCAGCTGTTTGTGTTTGACTGTCCAGCTGTTTGTGTCTGACTGTCCAGCTGTTTGTGTCTGTCTGTCCAGCTGTTTGTGTCTGACTGTCCAGCTGTTTGTGTCTGTCTGTCCAGCTGTTTGTGTCTGACTGTCCAGCTGTTTGTGTCTGTCCTCCAGCTGTTTGTGTCTGACTGTCCAGCTGTTTGTGTCTGTCTGTCCAGCTGTTTGTGTCTGACTGTCCAGCTGTTTGTGTCTGTCTGTCCAGCTGTTTGTGTCTGTCCTCCAGCTGTTTGTGTTTGACTGTCCAGCTGTTTGTGTCTGACTGTCCAGCTGTTTGTGTCTGTCTGTCCAGCTGTTTGTGTCTGACTGTCCAGCTGTTTGTGTCTGTCTGTCCAGCTGTTTGTGTCTGACTGTCCAGCTGTTTGTGTCTGTCTGTCCAGCTGTTTGTGTCTGACTGTCCAGCTGTTTGTGTCTGTCCTCCAGCTGTTTGTGTCTGACTGTCCAGCTGTTTGTGTCTGTCTGTCCAGCTGTTTGTGTCTGACTGTCCAGCTGTTTGTGTCTGTCTGTCCAGCTGTTTGTGTCTGACTGTCCAGCTGTTTGTGTCTGACTGTCCAGCTGTTTGTGTTTGACTGTCCAGCTGTTTGTGTCTGTCCTCCAGCTGTTTGTGTCTGACTATCCAGCTGTTTGTGTCTGTCCTCCAGCTGTTTGTGTCTGACTGTCCAGCTGTTTGTGTCTGTCCTCCAGCTGTTTGTGTCTGACTGTCCAGCTGTTTGTGTCTGTCCTCCAGCTTTGCAGAGGATCAGTTTGGCCGTCCTGCCTGCTGCCATCCATCGATTCCTCTTCAGCCAATCAGAAGAGTTTCGGGTGGCTCACCTGGTCCTCAGGGCGCTGTTTGGAGCGGTGAGCGGCGCAGGTAACATCCACTGACTCAGGAGGGAAAGGTGGAGAAATGAGTAACAGTAAGGACGAACTGGAAGAAACGAGTCTCACTTCGTCCTTAACTGGCTAATGTTAACATGTCTCCTTAGCATTCATGCTAAGAATTGTTAGCATTCTCTGTTGTTTTTTTTATGGATTGTATTGTTTTAAAATCTTATTTGTATTTGATTTTTAACTATAATTATTATTATTTAATCATTTAGTTTTTATTATTCTAAAATGTTTCATTTCTTATTTCATTTTAATTTTTGACTAGAATATTATTTTATTGTTACAGCAACTCCTATTATTATTTAAATATTCATTTTTTTATGTATTATAAATCTTTAGTACTCTATTTTTTTATCTATTTATTTTATCACAAACACAATCAAAGTCATACAAATTATAAAATTATTGTTTTTAATAGATTTTTTCCCCCAATTCAATTTATATATTTTCTAATTGATTACATGTTTTAAAATCTATATAACTCGTTATTGGGTCCGGTCACCTAAATAACTCCTGAGCTTCCCGTCCCTCAGCTCTGTTCCTGGGAGTGTCCCACAGCCTCCCGCTGACCTTTGACCTGCGGCTGGCAGCAGGAGGTCTGTTTGTCGGTGAGGAGACGTCGCGCTTCACTTTTAATCTGTAAATCACGAAGTAATTAAACTCCTGGCTGAAAAACACTCGTCGACTCACGTCTCTGTGTGTTTCCAGCTGTGTGTGTGGTGGGCGGAGCCTTGTCCTCCTCCTCCAGATGTTCGGTCCTGCTGATGTTTCCCAGCATGCTCGGCTCCCGCGGTCGAGCGTACCTGGCGCTGTTCATCCTGTCTGTGCTCTACCGAGGTGAAACACACACACACACACACACACACACACACACACACACACACACACACACATTTTACCTTTACATTTCTGTGGAGCCCCAAAGTGTTCAATATTAAATCAATATATTCTGAAATAAATAATCACATGAATAAGTTGTGTAAAATATATAAACGAAACAATAATTTCTGAAATTATTTATTGGATTATTAAAACTCAACTCATTATTATGAAATGTTATTTGTCCTGTAAAAAAAAGAAAAAGAAATTTATTTTACAGTAACCTACTTTTTTTCCCGAGTCATCGTCTGTAAATGTTGATAAATATCACTTTTGATTAACTGGCATCTTGCTAATTTAATGTATTAGCCCACATAAATGAGACAGTAGCTACATCCAGTCATGATGGAGCTAACGGTAACTAGCCTAGCTTAGCAGAGTAGCAGCAACTGCCATTTTAGCTTCCGATTCCAGTGAAATTATGTGATTTGGTTTGATTAAACTACCTTTAAATACATTTATTTTATACATTCCAGTAGAAATATTAATAGCAGACGGAGACACATAGCAAAACACAGACTCACTAAATCCCTATGAATTATAAATAATCAACATGAAGTTTATTTTCTTAAACAAACTAGTTCAAAAGGACAAGAAAGCTGAAGGAAGCCATTTTGTTTGTAGACACTGTGTTCGTCCTCACATTTCCTGTAATTGTGCGAAGGCAGGATGCAGTTTCTGCAGTTTCTAAGTATTTTTTATTTATTTTATTTACTGTTTTACTAAGCTGTCATTATTATGAAGTCAAACTGTGCTGCATCATATTGTATCATATCAACTTTTAATTTACAATATAATTTAGTATCATGAATACCACAATATATAGTGTATTATAATATGTACTTACAGTAGTATTGTATCATATAGATGAAACACAAATCATACATAAAGCACAAATGTGTATTATGTCACAGTATATACAGTATTTTAATATAATCTCACTGAAGTGTCTTGTGTCTATAATGTTGTATTGTGTCTGTCTGTCTCACAGGACCAGTTTCTAACATCCAGCGTAACGTGGAGACAGCTGCTCTGTCTCTGAGCTGTAACCTGGACCTGCAGGTTCATCACAGCAAGCTACTGTGGAGAGACGCCATCAGACCTTTTATACTCATCACGCAGGAGCTCATGGTGACAGGGAGAAGATTTTATACCAGACTATGTTGGTCTACAGCCATGCTAGCAGCTCTGTGAGGCTGTACTGGCACACAGCGCTGCTTTGAGCTAAATGCTAACATCAGCATGCTAACATGCTTCTAATGACAACGCTAACATGCTGATATAATGTTTATCATGTTCACCATCTTAGTTTAGCGTGTTAGCATGCTAACATTAGCTAATTAGCAGTAAACACAAAGTACAATAGTTGTTTTATATATTATATATGTGTGTGTGTGTGTGTGTGTGTGTGTGTGTGTTATATTTCAGTGTGAACCAAAGTGGTGGAAAGACATTAGCATCCATAGAGCAACGCTGCTAGCATGGCTAAAAAATGCAAAATTAGAAGATTTTATACCAGACTATGTTAGTCTACAGCCATGCTAGCAGCTCTGTGAGGCTGTACTGACACACAGCGCTGCTTTGAGCTAAATGCTAACATCAGCATGCTAACATGCTCACGATGATAATAATAATAAAACTTTATTTATAGAGCACTTATCAAAACAAAGTACAAAGTGCTTAATGCTAACAATGCTAACATGCTGATATAATGTTTATCATGTTCACCATCTTAGTTTAGCGTGTTAGCATGCTAACATTAGCTAATTAGCAGCAAACACAAAGTACAATAGTTGTTTTATATATTATATATGTGTGTGTGTGTGTGTGTGTGTGTGTGTGTTTGTGTGTGTGTTATATTTCAGTGTGAACCAAAGTGGTGGAAAGACATTAGCATCCATAGAGCAACGCTGCTAGCATGGCTAAAAAACGCAAAATTAGAAGATTTTATACCAGACTATGTTAGTCTACAGCCATGCTAGCAGCTCTGTGAGGCTGTTCTGACACACAGTGCTGCTTTGAGCTAAATGCTAACATCAGCATGCTAACATGCTTCTAATGACAACGCTAACATGCTGATATAATGTTTATCATGTTCACCATCTTAGTTTAGCGTGTTAGCATGCTAACATTAGCTAATTAGCAGTAAACACAAAGTACAATAGTTGTTTTATATATTATATATGTGTGTGTGTGTGTGTGTGTGTGTGTGTGTGTTATATTTCAGTGTGAACCAAAGTGGTGGAAAGACATTAGCATCCATAGAGCAACGCTGCTAGCATGGCTAAAAAATGCAAAATTAGAAGATTTTATACCAGACTATGTTAGTCTACAGCCATGCTAGCAGCTCTGTGAGGCTGTACTGACACACAGCGCTGCTTTGAGCTAAATCCTAACATCAGCATGCTAACATGCTCACGATGATAATAATAATAAAACTTTATTTATAGAGCACTTATCAAAACAAAGTACAAAGTGCTTAATGCTAACAATGCTAACATGCTGATATAATGTTTATCATGTTCACCATCTTAGTTTAGCGTGTTAGCATGCTAACATTAGCTAATTAGCAGCAAACACAAAGTACAATAGTTGTTTTATATATTATATATGTGTGTGTGTGTGTGTGTGTGTTTGTGTGTGTGTTATATTTCAGTGTGAACCAAAGTGGTGGAAAGACATTAGCATCCATAGAGCAACGCTGCTAGCATGGCTAAAAAACGCAAAATTAGAAGATTTTATACCAGACTATGTTAGTCTACAGCCATGCTAGCAGCTCTGTGAGGCTGTGAGGCTGTTCTGACACACAGTGCTGCTTTGAGCTAAATGCTAACATCAGCATGCTAACATGCTGATATAACATGCAACGCTAACATGCTGATATAATGTTTATCATGTTCACCATCTTAGTTTAGCGTGTTAGCATGCTAACATTAGCTAATTAGCAGTAAACACAAAGTACAATAGTTGTTTTATATATTATATATGTGTGTGTGTGTGTGTGTGTGTGTTATGTTTCAGTGTGAACCAAAGTGGTGGAAAGACATTAGCATCCATAGAGCAACGCTGCTAGCATGGCTAAAAAACGCAGAATTGATTTGCCATTTTTGACAAATTTATGGAAATACAAAAGAAAACAATAGAAATAATCCCAACACACGTAAACTGTATAAAAAAAAGAAAAATAATTGTTTTTTATTTTTAATTGTCGGGGGGGTGTAGGAGTCAGAGGTCATTGATCCGTTTTTTGTCTCTTGTTCAGGATGATAAAGCAGACTTTCAGTCGCAGGCTCAGAGCATTAGCAGGAAGTTTCAGAACATCAGAGACGAGGTCGTCCTTCAGTACGGATACGACCAATTCAAACCAAAACACGTCACCGGTAACAGCACACAAGAGCAGTTCACCGCCAAGACCATGATGCAGTGCGACAGTGAGTCAGATGACAACTACAGTTTTAATAACGGAGTATAAAAAAAGCACATTTCACATCATGAGGACGTTAAATTTAATGTGTGTGTGTGTGTGTGTGTGTGTGTGTGTGTATGTGTTATCCAGGTGTGGTGAATGAAGGCATGCAGCGATGTGCTGATTGGTTCAGCCTCAGGTGGGCGGAGTGTATGGAGGCGATCCCTGTCCCCATCATTAACCACATCCTCTGTGTCTCCATGAAGTTCCACTTCCTGTGTGATGTCATGAGAGGTGAAAGGTCACACTGGCCAGGGTCATATGTAGTCTCCATTTAGCCTACGACTTGACTCAAATTCAAGATATCTACACTGAAGCTCTGACTACTCAGAAATTCAATGTGATTTTCAGCCAAACTGAGATCTTTAAGTGGCTGATGGTGTGTTTCTCTTGTCTGAGCAGTTTGTCTGCTGTTTTATGTCTTATAGCACTTATAAATGGTATATCAATCATGTTCCACTGTCATGTTCCACTTCAGACAGACATATACAGATTCTCCACACTGTCAACACAGCTACCACTGTCAACCGGCACACCAATGATGTACCACAGTTAGCACAGCGTTAGCACAGCTAGCAGAAAATGCCGATTCTAAGTGGTAATCCACTTAGACTCTTGGTATGTTGCTGCTGTGTGTCACATAGAAACAGTCGACGGGCTTTTATCACTGCCCGTTTATCACAGTTTACATGTGACCTAAGTCAGCTGAACGGCAGTGAGATACCACTCAGATTCAGCCCTGACAGCATGAGTGGTATACATTCAGCCAATACGCAGACGATACCCAGTTGTATATCTCTGTATGTACTCCCACTGACAACTTAATTGCATGCATTTGTTACACAGATCCACGTTTGACTCAGAAGGTCTTACAGTTGAATCAAGATAAAGCAGAGATTATAGTTATTAGAGCAAAAACTGAGCGTTAAGAAACTGTCTCAAAGTGTCATCATTGACTATGACCTAAACTTTGAGAGTAACATTGAAAACATGACTCCTTTAGTCATTTTAGAAATATTGCCAGAGTCAGACCATTTACCTCTCATTCTGATACGATAAGAGCTTAGAACATATTTAATCTCTAACAGGTTTGATTTTAATCAGTGAACATCTGTTGGTGCTTGTTGTTTGAGGTTGGCTTGACTCTGAAGATAAAGAGTAATCTTCTTCTTCTTCTTCTTCTTCTTCTTCTTCTTCTTCTTCTTCTTCTCTGTCAGTGATGACTCCGTGGTGCAGGGAGCAGATCCCAGTAGAGGGAAACTTCGGTCAG
This sequence comes from Siniperca chuatsi, assembly GCF_020085105.1. NCBI lineage: Eukaryota > Metazoa > Chordata > Actinopteri > Centrarchiformes > Sinipercidae > Siniperca > Siniperca chuatsi. The sequence continues at coordinate 767,632 of NC_058050.1, forward strand.
CTGTTTGATCAGCTAAACCTTTCAGTCAACCTGCTGTCCAGAGAGTTCAGCACCGAGCTCGTCCTGCAGGTCACCACCTTTCCTTTAACACCGCCCTCAGGACAAACTTTACATTTGTAGTTCTCTGTTAATGTCCAGGTATATGGAAGCGTATACGGGACTATATTCAAATGATAATGTAAACTTGAAAATGTAATTCCACAATAGCGTTATAATTTTCTGTATGTGTTATTTGAGTATTATTTGAGCGTCATTTTTCAAACCTAACTCTTGTCTCATTTGTGGTCTAAAAAACAGTAAATTCATCAAATTCAGTGCCCCATATCGCTAGTTCAACCAAAGTCAGTGAATACAGTTATAAAGTTGTGTTTTTGTACAGTAATCCAGTCAGTGAGGCCTTCTCGCCTTTCTGCCACAGGCGGACTACGCACATGAGCAAAGCAGCAGATGTTCAAGCAAGTGAAGACCCGCCTTGATGAGAGGACTGACAGATTACATTTTCATTTTCATGTTGACGCCAAAAGAGCGCAGTGACAGACTGACAGACTGGGGGCGCTGTTTCACTTATTGCATTTTAATATCGTCCACTGTACAGCAGGTTAAGTCTTTGAAAATGAAATGTCAAGTACAGTTTTCATTTTCATTGTAATATATGTGAATATGAAAATTGGACGATTTCATTTTAATTTTTACTCAAATAACACATACATGTGTGGAAATTTGAAGATAGTCCCGTATATGCTTCCATACAGTTAGATGATTCTTTGCGTCCTGACCTGGGTGACCTCTGACCTCCTGCAGGAGCAGCAGCAGCAGTCGGTGTTGGGTGGATCTCTGCTGGATCAGGAGTTCACTCAGGCTGTTAGAGGATCCTTCCAGAAGCTGACGACGACCATTAAACAGCTGCTGAACGTCCTGCAGCTGCTGCAGTCCTTCACCTTCATCACCATCTTCACCCAGTAAGATCTAAAACTGTGACGTCAGCTTTCTCTTTCTGCTGAGTCATAGACCAACATGACCTCCTCCTCCTCCTCTTCCTCCTCAGAGCATTTAGTTACCTCAGACAGTACAGGAGGGACGTTCGATTCGACAACGTCTACATCACCACCTACTTCAGACAGATCGACGCCCGCAGGAGGAGAGCGGTAACATCATCATCATCATCATCATCTCTGCTCCAGGATGGACAGTTTGGTTTAACTGCAGTATGAAACAGATTTCTCCACATTAGAATAATCTTGATTTGTCATCTCATGTCGTCCGGTGTGTTTAGGGGAAGCGCTGTCTGCTGCCTCTGAAACAATCAGAGAAGAAGAAGTTCATCAACCCCTGGAGTCCAAAAATCCATCCAGAAGAGCTCAAACAAGTGGTGGGTTCAACAATAATGCTAATATTAATGATACCAATGCCGATGTCCTTTACATAGTGGACATGAGCTCTGATCTAAACCCGTGCCCCGTTCAGACTGACACCGTGATGTGGGTAAAACCAGTGGGTCGGTGTCAGCTGACCCTTCTTCATGACCTGGGTTCAATGCGGGTCTGACGCAGGTCGAATTTCACATGAATGGGTTCCTCGGTTGCAACTCAGGAACCTGATTAACAGCAGAGGAAATGGTTTAGCGGAGGTGGTAAACCACCCGGACCCTGATTAAGTGTTTTGCTGTGTGAAGTAGCACCTCTGGCCTTTTTTCCTGAAGGTTAAAAAAAATGTGATGTTGGTGGTCTTTGTTTTAGGCGAGGTGGTCCACCTCCGCAGTAAAACACCACGAGAAGCCCTGGGTTGTAATGTGAGGTATGGTTTATCATGAAGCGTCTCGCAGACTGGAATCTGTGGTAACCAAGAAAACCAGAGACTGACAGCTGTTTTCTATACTTTGGTCCAATGTGGGATGATGTGTCCTGATGTGTTTAAAGGATAATTCTGGTTCATTATTACATTCACATTTATTCATTTGACAATTTATTTTGTTCAAAGCGACTTACAAACGAGGTTCAATCCAGCCACAGTAGATCAAGGAGAAGCCTTTGAGACACAAGGCTGCAGGTGCAGTAACATTGTAATAACGCTGTAGTCACTGAGGTAACATCTGAGATCTGTGAACACGATCGCTAAAAAGACGATGTCACAGTCAGATGATCAGACAGGAAACAAACATGTTAGATCAATTGAAGAGAAAACGAAGAACGTTTATAACCCAAACTCTCCATTTTAAACATCCATCACAGTTCACACAGTTTTCCAGTTCAAAGAGGGATTATTAACGACATTTCAGCTGCGCTCACTTTCACTTTGACCTCCAAATAAAGTGGTTTAGATCATCTGGATAAACTGTTGGTTTGTTTCCAACCTGTCTGATCGTCTGACTGCTCGTGTTTCTTCTTTTTAGCGATGTCATCATGTTCCAAGGTTTCAGATATTAACTTGGAGAGTTCAGTGTTTTCATTAATATTCTTATTGATAGCAATGATGGACAAAACTACCAAAGTAAGACATGTCCTGGAGGCCAAGGGGTTTACAGCACAGACCACGAACTGCAACGTCCCCAGTTCAAGTCCAGCCAGGGGCCTTTGTTGCGGGTCATTCCCCATCTCCCTCATTTATACAGTCACTTCTCTAACGAAGGAATAAAATGCCCCTAAAATAGTTTAAAAATAATAAATATATATATATACAGTGTATATATATACACAGCGCCGCCGCTCCCACCACGCGCATCACGCACTGTGCGTAGGGCACCAAGTGCTGAGGGGGCACCAAAAATAGCCTAATGAAATTTTTTTTATAAATGCCGGTATTATTTCATTAGCCTATAGAAATATTAGGCACATTTTAGCCATGTATATGTAACAAAAAAGGGGGAACAAGAAAGATATTTAATAATTGCTCTAGTCTAGTGTGTCCCCGGATGGTCCGTTCCGGTTGTTCGCGCGGGCGAATAATAAAGGAATTATGCTTAGGGCACCAAAATGGCTAGCAGCGGCACTGCCCGGGTGTATATATAATATATATATATATATATTAAATCACAGTAGAGATACATCACTTACATCACTTCTAAAATAAAAAATATTAAACTCATGCAACTCTTCTGTGTGTGTGTGTGTGTGTGTGTGTGTGTGTGTGTGTGTGTTGACAGACCTCAGGTGTGTTTCAGGTGATGTCTATCGCTCTGCTGTCTGCCATCCTGCTGACTGTCGACTTCTCTCTCTTCCATGTTTTGGACATCGTCAGCAGACACACCTTCACCCAGTTCAACCTGACCAGTAACCACACACACACACACAATGTTAAATATACCATGTTATAGTAAAAGTAATATGTCTTCATATTTTGGGTCATTATAAATGTAAACTCTGTGTTGTCACAGGATTAGCAGTTTAGTGGATTCTTTAACTCAAAAATAAGGCAAATGTTTAAAATTATACAGAAACACAAACATGGATGCAAATCTTCTCCATGAACGATCACTTGCTGTATATCATTTCTTAATTTGTACTAATTTTGCAGCTGGGAAATACCAGTCGAAATGAGAAAGATTCAGTCCTTCACCTGCACGATCATACTATAAGAATAAAACGTATTCATGACTCCATGAAGACTTGTTATTCCAAATCAATGTTTAAAAACGTTTTGGTGGTGTAATTGGCAGATTCAGTCATACATATAAATATGTAGAATTAGCTGAAATTATAACATTGGTAACTAATACAAGTATTAACTTTATTATTATATATTTTATAATATATTAAAAACTAATATAATTACTGACTTTGAGCAGTTTAAATTTGAAGTGACGGTAGTGGTGGAACTGAATCACCTGGGTCACGATGGTAAAAATAAAGTAGAATATCATCTGCATATAAAGATATTACGTGATGATTATTTCGACTTTTAACTCCTTGAAAATAAGGGCAATACCTGTCATTGTTTTGTCAACAGTGTTATCATGCTAACATGCTAATTTTTCAACATGCTTATATTTTATGTTTAAGTAACAGATCACCTCAGTAGAACAGATTCATTTACAAGAAAATGTTACGTATTATTCCTTTAAAGTTAAACTCCAGCTTCACTGACATCACCACTCAGGGCTTCTGGGTAATGATGTCCTCTCTGTAGGTAGTCACCAGGTGGACATCAGAGTGGGCGGGGCCTCCATGATGGCCCGCCTCCTGAGGAAGACAGTTTCAGCCTTCAACAGCTCGTCCATCCTCCACATCCAAATGAACAACCAGGGTAGGTCAAAGGTCACACAGGATTCCTGCAACACAAACGTTCACTCAGTTTATTATTGTTTATGTTTAGGCCAGATCAAATGTATATTTAACAAAAGTTTATTGTTAAAAAATACTGACAGTAGATGGAGACTGAAAATATTTTGCAGGTTTAGAATAAGCAGAGCAATTTTATCAAAGAGACCATGTGACCAGAGCTCCCTTTGAGCTTTTCGCCCTGACTTCAGACATTCAGGCAGACTCTAAACCTGATCAGCGGTAAAGTGCAGCTCAGGTTATGTCACCAACATGTGCCAGGTAGCAGAGTTTTAAGATTTTATTATTTCACGATGGTGTACACATCTGGGAACCTTTCGTCCATCGGGTCACAGACAGCTGTCACCTTGCTGGCGGCACATTTACTGGTCAAAAAGGGTCAAAGTTGAAACTGACTGAACTTTCAGTGCAGCAGCAGGACGTAAAATCAGAGCAGCGAACACTGTGTCCACAAAGAGAGTGAGAGCGCAGATACAGACAGGAAACAGAGAGGGGGGTATGACATTCAACAAACGTAGACAATCAAAGTTTTGTGGCACGTGTCTTAACCACTAGAGAACTTAACTTTTACTGTGTCTAACCTAAAACACGATTGGTCGACAGGGGCGTAGGACTGGGGGGAAAGGGGACTGAGTATACAGGTCCCTCATGTGAGGAGGGCCCACAAAGATACGAGAATGAATAGAGTGGATGCGGAGAGGGGCCCATAGGGAATGCTTTCGTACAGGGTCCAGAATCTTGTGCTACGCCCCCTGTTGGTAGAGGTTTACAGCCAGGGAGGATGCACTGCCTTCGAGGCTGAGCACAGGGTAAAATACCTCAGCGAGGCTCAGACAAAACTCCAGTTTCTTCAGCCGTCAGACTGTCTGATATCAGTCTGAGGCTGTCAGAGTCCAAACCTCTTTGGTTTGGTTGGAGTGTGCGCATGGGTTGTTTTCCTTCCTTAAACTTTGCACCCAGGGATGTATTAAGGAGAACTGGACACTGCGTTACAGCCTCCGAGGGCTTCCTCACGCTTCCACGTTTTTGGGCCCATGGAGCATGCTCAGTAGAGTCCTTCTCCAGCTGAGCCGGCTGACTTCCTGTTGGCTCCCCGCGCACGAACGGGATGAAATAATGTAATCATACGGCTCTTGTAGACTTTCCAAATGTTACTGGACCGAATGGATCAAATTCTGATGAAGAAAATTCAGTGCGTTTGTATTCACTGCTGTTGGGAAAAAGCGTTTTGGGTCAGTGTGCGTCACATGACGCCACAACAGCAAAATCGCCTCACAGCCCAGCTCCGTCCCCGCGGGGTTGGTCGCACCAATCGATGCATTAAGGGGAGCTGCACCGCCCGGTGTATTCGGTGTCATTTCCTGCAGTCTTTGGTCGCCGAAGCTCCAATTCGTCCGTCGGTGGACGTTTCACAATGAAATCAGGACCTCCTCCTTTTAATTGTCAACTTTCGCCTCAGAAAGCCCAAAGTCAAACAGCGTAAACGGGCTTTAGTGAAACAATTCTCACTGAACAGAGAGAAAGCTGTTAATTGATACTTTCGAGAAGCTTTTTCACCCCAGTTAAAAGCCAAGTCTGTGATGGGAAATGTAAACCAGTAGCTCTGCCCGTCGCCGACATTCAAACCACAGGATCGAACTGAGTGGTGGTGTCCACATACTTTTGGACATATTTTACATTAAACCGAACCAGCGACAGTCTCGCTGTTTCTCTCTCTTATTGTCTGTCTATAATAGAACAAGATAATACAAATATTAATACACAAATATAATACTACACCACAATAAGCAACTCAGTAAATTACTGTAAGTGCTGCGCTGTGCAGCTTTCAGGTACTTTCACTTGATTTTACTTTTTACTGCACTACATTTATTTATTTACTTTGCAGATTCAGATTAATTAAAAAAATAGAATGAACAAATACATTATGATGTCGTGTTGTAGGTTAAGATAAAACTTTATTGATCTCCAGCAGAATATAAAGTGATGAACACATTAAAGTATCAATAATTATAATTAATATATGTGATTCTGCAACGGGCCGTTCTGCATGACGAGTTCTTCTCTCCCCCCCCCCAGTGTGTGTGTCCCCCCCCTCCCCCCTCTCTGCAGGTGTGTATGTGAGCTG